>NC_143414.1:1516406-1668046 GCF_059467195.1 Physcomitrium patens
GCTGCTAGTTGCCCAAATGTTGCACTTTGGGTAGCCGCTGTATTCGCCATTTCTTCCAGAGCCTAGACCAGGAATCAAGTCCATAAGATTCCCTAATCTTGAAATTAACCAACAAGCACTAGGTGATCAACCTAGGTTGTTTTCCAAACATAAAGAATACTTCATATTTCCCTTTGTCAAACAAATTAATCAATACACAACTGCTAAAATATGACAACCCTACAGTTGGTAAGAATTGAGAAAATGCCCAACCATGATAACAAACACACAGGGCATCAAACAGATACCTACCTGCATTTCAGCTTTAAGCTTCATGAGCATGGTTGCACTGTCGTAGTGCAGCTCTTTGGCTTGAAATATAAGAGCAGCCATCTCTCGCATGATTGGTTCTGCCTCGTCCCATAGAATTGGAGTTCCTCGGGTAGCGGTCTGAAAACCAAACGTAGTCAATAAAAACAGGACCAGGAAAAATAAGCCCACAAAGGATAGCGAAGAAAAGTACATAATATACTGTGGAATAGCACATACTTCAGCAACAAATAAGTATCTCTGTAAATTTATCCTGCATCTAAAACCTAAGCACAATATTGGAACAGTAAACGTCAAAATAGAGCTGACATGAAATAGAACACCTTCACCACATACAAGAGATAGGAGTTGTTGTGCAGCTCGAATTTGAGCACTCAGATGCCAAGCCAACTGTAGATTGTTATTCTCTTTCGCAATAACGGCATAGGATTTGCAAAGTATCATTTGGTCACCAAGCTGTCTTGAAAGTGAGTCCAGACTAAGTGCCTCTTCTGTTGAGCCATCAATGCCAGCTGCTCTCTCACTCTGCAAGTGGATTCATGCAGCACAGCAAGTTAAGTACGCAGCTGAAAAGAAGTCCGCAAATATTTACTTTGTTTTCATCGTCATACATAACTTGACTTCCCACTCTTACACTACTTAAACACTCACAATTCCCTTTTTAACCAACTCTTTAATCATTCAAAATTTCCTCCCACGTTTCTTTTCGTGGCTAAGCAAGCTTCTCGGGAATAAGGCATGAAGAGGAATTAGTAGCCTTCAATGAGTCACTCTACAGTTGGCTAAAATCCACACACCTCTTGCCACATGAGGTTGTCAATCTCAACCTAGGTCATCCACATACTTACCACAGATTGGGAAGGATTGGTATGCCCTCGCAGCCCAACAAAGATGAATCCTGCTATGGAAAGCAATCCTGCAGAATAAGAGATCAAATTAAGCTGGGATAGTTCATCGACGCCCAAGATTGAGCCATCCAACCTGGATGATACCTCACAGAAAAGACAACACTACACTAGAAACGAAATTTTAAAATGCCACATTGCAACAGCAAACTTCTGGAGATAAGTAGCAAAATACCTTGCTGCTATTATTGACTTGGGATGTCACCGTTGAGAAAAACATACCTGCGATGAGAAGGTAGAGATGAGCAGGACGTCTTTGAGCAAGGCCTCTGCGACGAAAGCGCTGCTGTGGACTCGGGCTGTTGTACAGTCCCGCCCGCATGCCGTTCTCCTTCCCTATTTTGACCCCGTTCAACCCAACAAACACCTCTTTTTTCTCCAGCAACATGCTCCGCGCCAATCCTTCTTTCCACTCTTCTCACTCCCGAATCAAAGAGCCTCCACCGTTCAGATACCAATCGGTAAGTCACCTGCCCACAACTACTCAGCGTCTTCTTGACACAACCATTGCTAGACACGAAGCCAACCGGGCTGCGAGATTCGTCTTACAAAGCCTCCGTCGTCGTTGTTTATCTCACATCCATTCGCCTCCCTGCCTGATTTATCCTGCCCTTACAGTTCATATGCCAACGCATTCTTCACATACCGCTACAATCCCCCACCTCCCGCGATCCGTCCACCCGCATCCAACAACAAACAGAACCTAAAAACCTTCCCGAAAGACCTTCACTTCAGCAACAAACTCTCCAAATCCTCCGAATTCTCGAGGTCACCGTAAAAGCGCTCCGTCTCCACCAAAATCACACACCAGCGCCGTCTCCCAACTTCCTCTCGAAGACAGAAAACCTCTGCACCTCGAGACAGAAAGGCTCAGCGACGAAAGTGGGTTTAGTCTGCTTGGACATGGAGATGGAAACCCACATGCGGCAAAATTAGTCGGCGCTGAGCACAAGACAAGCGAGATGGATTGAGACTGGAGCAAGACGAGGTGGAAGAGGAAGCCATAGCCACGATGACATGTCCCTCCCTTCCTGCTGCCTTCCTGGTTCCTTCTCCCAACTCAGTCTTGTACTTATTCTTGGCCTGGTGCCCGTTTTAAAGCGCTTCTTAGTGTCTAAAGTCAATGTTCCTTTCACGTGTTCTTCATTAACTTATACATTACAAAGTTTCATTAATTAGTTTATGGGTATTTGAAATAATGATTAAACCAAATAATGACTGGTATGTTCCGTCAAGTATCACAAGGTATCATAACAGAAGGCATGACACTGCATGTTGCATTTTGTTTGACTTTTAAGTCTGTGATAATGATTTACATGGTCTTTGTGTTGCTTCGGATATTTTCTGGTAAAGAAATAAAGTCTGTGTGAGTGTTTACAAGATAGGCAACAAAGTTCATAAAGTATGTATGTATATATATATATATATATATATATTGTTGCATATCACAAGTCTATTTTAAAAAGCCGTAATAAGATGTATTTGTCTTATAATTTACTTGAACTTTGGAACTAGTGCAATAATAGCTTCTGTAGTGGACCACTTAACAACCAATGCATAAGTGTTCAAATATCTACACCCTCAATTTTTTGAAAATTACATGCCACCAATCTTGCTTTCAATTTGGCTATAAATCTAGAAGTGTCTTGCTTTATTTTATATATCCATTTTGTTGTTATTAGTTACTTGCCTTTGGAACAATCTACAACATCATATATACATATATATATATATATATATATAGGGACTTGTTAAAGTCACACCCCCAAACCAGTTCATGATTTATTTAGTCATATCTCGTTGTACACACATTGGACATTCTGTAATCTGTTTTGAACAATGGCCCCAACTGTGAACGAGACTCCATGTATCACTAGCCAACTTAGACACAGATGGACTCTCGACAGGAATGACATAGAAAAACGGTTGGAATTTTTCTGATTTCCTCACAAGGGAATATATAATTTGACCGTTGTAATAGCCTAATGTTCATTCACAGGCACTAACACCAACTGACTCTCGTATTGCAAGCAATTTAGATGCTGTTGCTAGTAGTGCGATTCAAGCGCTAGAGACACTTTTGATAGCCTTCCAATTGTTCTCCCAGAATTTCAGTCTTGGACTTGAACCACTTTTGCGTGTACTTGAGCACTCATTCGCTTCAGCTTTTGGAACTTTACAAAAAGACACTTTGAACGTAATATATTATGGAAAAGCTCATCGTCCTGATGTAGTGAGTGCCTCTCGCGCAGAACATCTTGTGGAGCTCCTGAAGAAATCTACTCAACTAAATAGAAGCGTGATGAAAGATCATGCAGTATCTGATATTCTTGGTTTTGGTCTCTTGCCAGAGAGTTTGAATGCTACTTACAATACCCTTGGAACTTTTTTGAGAGCACTCTCGTACTCTAGAACCCCTTTAATTTGCTTAACGCTACAAGAATGCATCAGTGCGGACCCTATATATGCAACAAAACACAAAGGACTCATATCTGCTGCTCATCTGCTCCAGGAGGCTTATATCTTCTCCACCAAGCAAACAATTCCTTCCGAGCAGTTTACCGCATTGTCAGACTTTTTGATGACTCATTTCCACTTTCACATGCTCTCGATTTTTACTACTAACTGGAATAATATCTCAGACAAAATAACTGCAAATGCTTTCTTCGATTTAGTCAGAAACATTTTATAAACTGGAGATGCTATCAAGACCAGGACATTTGCAAGGATTCTTGTATCAAAGAACTGGTTCAGTATGGCGTACGAAACCATGTCGAGATTTTCCACCGGAGATTTTAAGCAAATTGCCTACAGTACAATAAGAAAAATGATTGATAGACTTTCCCCATCCGAAGAGGCTGTTCAAGACGTCATGTTACATTTACCCAATGACGTAGAAGGTTTGTTTTTATTACTTGAACAGAAACAATGGGGACTTACATCTTATTGCAGCGCATCAGGCAATTATTGCTACTCTGTTCATTGCCGTTGAACAAAGAGACATGTAACATTTGTTACCATCCTTCCAGTATTTAAGGGTACTAAATCGTCTTTAGATTTGTGTTATAGTGGATCTGACGGCATGATTTTGATGGTGTGCGTATCAAGACCTGTATAAACAAGCCCTTTTCTATTTTTTCCAATTTGTTCAGTCTGAATTCAAGAAATCCTCAAACTTGATTTCAAAGTTGATTCCAACCTTTGATGATGTAAAGGGGTTTCCGTATCTAGCCATAGACTAATGAGGATTTGATGACTTGATTCAAATGTCAGCAGGTTTGTGGGAAGTGATAAGGTCATGAGCTCCTTGGAGCAGCATCTTCTTGTGAACGCTTCCTCTTCAATGCTTGCATCGCCATCTTCTGCAGCCCTCAGACATTTTTTCCTTTAGTTTATTCATGGACATGAAGATGTGTCATCACAAGGCCGCTTCCGCAGTAGGAAGGCTAAAAATAATATGGTTGACATTCTACAAACAGAGTACATCAATAGTTTTCGCGACGACGAGCTACCAATGCATACACTCAAGTGGATCATGAAGAAAGAGATCCTTTTCTAATCAATAAAGACTTACTACTGAGGAATCAGTATGCTGGTTCTGAAGCCCAAGCAATAATAGCACAGCTGACCTAGGAGGACGACCACGTAACAGAGATTCTTATGTCCCTGTCCCTTTGACGTAGTTGAGAGGCATCTTGAGAATGCAATTGGGATGGTTGCAACAAGTCTTCCAATTCAGGCCTGAGACACCAGTTGAACAATATACAGAAGAAGACCTGACATCAATCGTGGCATTCCTCGCCAACTGCCCGTTTGCTTTATGTGGCCGCTTGCGTAAAACAGGGTTCAATTTCAAGAACATTTGTAGCAACCGTATGGAACATGTAAAATATTTTTTAGACCTTGACTGTGCACAGACCGTTTAGCTTAGATGCCAGACTAGAGTATAGTGCACGCATAGTTTGTCAAGGCAATCGCTGAGACAGGGTGCCTCGCACAGCACGTAATCCCGTATAGATACTGTTGATCAACTATTCATTAAATGAAACTGTTTCATTAAAGATGACAATCTCATAAGGCTCGATCAATGCATTTGTTTCCTGCCTATATCGTATGTAAAAGACTTACCTGTTGAATGCTGGATAAAAAAGAGGCCATTTCAATGGAACGCAACATAGACCTTTTGCACCGAAGGTTTCCAAAAAATGAATTGGGCAGTAGACGCCTATGCTATGAATCGTCCACACAAACCCACATCGCCACTCAACTATCCTGATTAAAACTGGTTGAGCGTCTGAACCTGTCCTTCAACAACGTGTCCTCAACAGACGCTCAACCTGTCCTTCAACAACCTTACCGGAAGTATTGACGCCGAAGACGCAAGGCTACCTATGTTGCGCAAACTGAACATGAGCAACAACCAACTAAAGAGTGATTTCTCCACTGTTCATGAACAACAATAGCCTTGTGCTCTTGGATCCCTCCAACGACGCCATGACACGACCCATGGCAGAGGATTTCTTTGCTAGTTGTCAGAGTCTAGTGTCTCTCCACCTGGGTAGGATTCTCTCAACTGTTAAATTCCTGCGTCAACGAGGCTGGAAACAAGGAGCTCCTTTACGGCCACGGTGTTGCCATCGGGGAGGATTGCTCAGTAATCTGCCCCAAACTCCCCGCGTTCAACGTGCTTGTTTAAAAGTGCCTGCGCGGGGATTCGACGAGGGATGTGCTGTTTGGGTTCAACACAATGGGCTGCGGAGCGCTCGGGGGGCATGCCACGCCGATCAAATTGCCACACAACCCAGGGTTACCCCAGATGGCAATATATTTATGTAAAACACTGCAGTTTCATTCATTGCAAAGGTGCGGAACAAGGGGTTATTTGGATGAAACAGGCATAGAGCTGAAGAAATTTTACAAGAATGCAAGCGCTGAGCAGCTGCCTAGCTGGAATGGGATTACGCCACCAAGCTTATTAAGGTGCAAGTCCAGTACAGTTAGACGAGCTGCAAATCCCAAACTGGGAGGGATGATTCCATACATTGCATTGCTGCTGAGATCTAGTAATGTCAGGGTTAGTAGCTGGAGAGATCTAGGAGTACGAGGCTATTGTTATTCATGAACAGTGGAGTAATCACTCGATTTAGCTGGTTGTTGCTCACGTTCAGTTTGCTCAACATAGGTAGCCTTGCGACTTCGGCGTCAATTCTAGTGAGGTTGTTGGACAGGTTGAGCGTCTGAAGCTCATCCAGTTGTCGAGGCTGAGGCTGAAAGGGGAACGGGACGAACGGGGGGAACGGAGATGGGGGTTGGGAACATAGGGAACGGAGATGGGGGTTGGGAACATAGGGAACGGAGATGGGGGTTGGGAACATAGGGAACGGAGATGGGGGTTGGGAACATAGGGAACGGAGATGGGGGTTGGGAACATAGGGAACGGAGATGGGGGTTGGGAACATAGGGAACGGAGATGGGGGTTGGGAACATAGGGAACGGAGATGGGGGTTGGGAACATAGGGAACGGAGATGGGGGTTGGGAACATAGGGAACGGAGATGGGGGTTGGGAACATAGGGAACGGAGATGGGGGTTGGGAACATAGGGAACGGAGATGGGGGTTGGGAACATAGGGAACGGGGGAATGGGGGAACGGGGAGGGGGAACGGGCAATGCAGTGGTGTAGACAAATGGATCTTGTGTAAAACTTAAATTTATTTCAATTTACAAGATAATTTGCATATAAAACTGCTTTTAGTCATAAGTATCCAAGTACAAATAATAAATTAAAATAAAACACACTCACTTATATATACAAAGTATTCGATATTGGTTCTAATCCTCAGTTAAGTATTTTTTTAAAATTTTCTTACTATTTTGTTTGAGATGATGAACTACTTTTTGATTTGTTTGTCTTTAGTCATGTTCCAATCTCATTGTCACACTTATCTTAATTGTATATGATTTATTTTGTAAAAAAAATAAATAATAAAAAAATAAAAAATTATCACAATTTATTATAAGAATATGTGATTTTATATTTTTTGGTGTAATTATTTTAAAAAAAAAATAGATTATAAAGAGGTCTTTATTGCAATAGAAATAATTGCAATATTTTATGGCAACACTAATGGATTCTATACTTTTTTACATAGATCACCATATTATAGTCTACATTTTAAAACTATTTTTGTAGCATAAAAAAATTCAATTGCAATTTATATTAGTAATAAGATGTATTAGAATACTGTTGCTAAAAAAATTTATTGCTTAAACAAACTTGTGAAGTATGAGTAATATTTGCATATCAAGAAATCGTCATAAAATATATCAATTTATCTAATTTGATGTATTTTAAAAATAATTATAAAGCTCCAAAATATTAGGTTTTTGATTTAAAAGAAGAAAAATATGTGTATTACTTTGAATCCATAATCTAGAGATATTTAACTTATCACTTGAGAATATTCTTAGAAGATGGTGTTTTTATTAAACCATAATTTTTATATATATTTAAAAAAAAAAATTCTAAGCTTATTTTTCTTTTGAATTATCAATCTTAAGGGTTTTAGCAAAAATTTGACAATCTTTTATTTTGTTGTATATTAATAAAATAAAATTTGCATTAGATATAAAATTCAACATCATTCTTGAGAATATTTTTTGTATTTAATAACCAAAATACTTACCTAAATTTTTACTATTTTATTTATTTTTAAATATATTTGAAATCAAATTTAGCTCTCATGATTTTTTTGTGTTATCAAATACTTCTCCCAATGTTAGTTGAATGTTGATGGCTACTTACACTATAATATTATCAAGTTCTTTTCATAGCCTTTTAACATAATCCATGTTGGGATCTAAAATAATTTGAATGTGTTTAATATTAATAAATCCTAAATGACTCTTGCATCAAATCTTGTATATCATTGCTTAAATGTATTTAAATCTTTTAGTTTTTTTTAAAAAAAATCTAGTAGAAGTTCCTAGAGGTTGTGTTTAATTCTATTTTAAGAATTGTTCCCTGGAAAATAACCAATCACCAAATTTTGATTTTTGTGGTTAAATTTATCTTTATTTTTTCTATAAATACCATGAATCAATAATTATTGTGATAATTATAGTTGTCCCTAAACCTACAAATTTATAGGTTCTATAAATAATATGAATCAATAATTATATTAATAATTTTGTTGTTCCTAAACCTCCGCGACGGTGCATTGAAAATTGACTTCGATGAACCATTGTAGGTTGTGCCCACTGCTTGCGCACATCATTTTCCCCTTCACTTTTTTTTTCGTCGAAGAAGTTTTCTGAGTTTCAAGTTAAACAAGCTGGGTCTGTTTGCTTTTTGTCCTTAACAGAGGTTTGGCAACTTATTCGACGAATCCATTCGCACAGTCCACGAGGTAGGTATGCTTTGCAACCTTGTGGAGAGTTTCTAGAGAATCCAAGAGGCACTTCGAGAAATTGCATGATTTACTGCGCGTCAATTTCATACTTATTGGAATGTTGCCAAAAATATGTGGTATGTGGCATTATTAACTCCAAGTAGAAAGAAGCGGAATCGAAGGCTTCGTTCAGCAGCTTCCGCAATTAGAAGCAAGTGAGGTAAAGCCTGGGCACTAGCGTATTTTTGGTTCGTGAAAGAATAAACAAATGTCGGATATTTCGATAAACCATAATGTTTTGTCAGTAGCGCTGAGTCGAGCAAAACAGTTCCTAAATTTTGTCTGTGGATTCTGCTCTTCCAAGTCCTTCCACGGAGTTTTGTCCTCGTTTCTGAATAGTCCAAAACGGTCCGTAGAATGGCCTTGGAAATTTTGTCTCATGCCAGCATGGCTTTAGAATACATATTTAAAGTAGCTCTATCGGCAGAGCCTACATGGGATGAAAACCAAATAGTGATCGTTGTGTTTTATTTTACTCGTCAAGTGTGCTTTTAGAGTGGAGAGGAACTGCCAAGGACAGTCGTTGTGGTTGATTGATTGAGTTCTCAAGGGCTGGAATTGTGTTATATCTTCTTTTTTTATACTCTCAGGGAAACTAGATTGTGGTCTGATTGCTCGACTGGTGATGAAACTTGTGAATTAGTTAGTGCTTGAGGATTTTCGATGGGGGTATCGGAGATGAACCGAACTGAGGACTGCGTTGACGCCGACATAGTGATGAAAGAGCCCGAAGTTGAGACGGCCACAATTCCTACCTACACAATGCAAGCTCTGTGGGACAAGAAGCTGTCGCTGAAGGATTTTGAGGTTTCCGGAGAGGATAAGCCCACATTGCCTTACGATGTCTTTGAGCAGGACGAAGTGCTTCCTATCATTGACTTACAAGCGCTGCTTGGAAACGATAAGGATGCCCGGTATGTGAACCTTGCACGGATGCTGGAAGCTGCCAAAACGTGGGGGTTCTTTAAGATTCGCAACCACGGCGTTGCTTTGGAAACGGTATATTTCCCACATCCATACTTCCAACTGAACATCTTTAGTGTGTCTTTCGATTCTGATACTTTTCAAGAGTAATCATCTTTCGCTGCCTGAAAACCTGATAGCATCGAACCAGAGTTATAGAAATATCCTTCTCGGAAGTGGTGTAGCGTTACATAATAGAGTTAAAATCCTAGTTTTAGATTCAGCGAATTTCTTCAGAAGAACTGAGGAGCAGTAAAAAGACTTGTCGGCCAAATCTATAAGCATAGAGTTCAACCATTTGGCTTCGATCAGTGTGGCTTGGTATTCCAAACGCTTTGGATGGGTCAGGACGAGGGGGGTAGTGTAATCAGCACAGAAGAATCAGTCAAACAACTATCATGTATCCGACACACAGATATGTGTATTAAAGTTTTGAATATGGTGAAAGCCTATCGCTTCGGCTCTATTGACAGGTAAAGAAAGTGGAGCAGAATGTGAAGAAGTTCTTTGCGCTGCCCATGGAGAAGAAACTGCAAGTGAAAGCGGTAAACTTCGTATTCGGATACATAGGTGGATCTCCTGTCAGCTGGAAGAACAAATGGTGGCTAGAAAGTCTTCACATGAAAGTAAGCTCAACCTGCTGACGTTGACGAATTGTTCTAGTGTGTCATAGTCTAATTAAGGCTGAACATGTCTACATCTAGGGGTCTCAATACAAGAGACATTGCCAGTGCTGCGACGATCTCAAACCGTCTGAACTTGTTGTCTACCTTATCTGCAATGCAGGTACAAGAGGAGGCAATCCGGAAGATGGTGGCACTCGTATGGAGTGATAACCCAAAGTTCGCAGACGAGTTCATGTGAGCACTTCATGATGATACCGATGAGATAGATTAGCAGTGAGGGATGTTGTAAAACATTACGTGGTACTAATCTATGAGTTTTTCTGAAAAGCAGGTCGGCTTTGACGCGCTACTACAGCTCAATGCGAGAGCTCTCTCGGCTGATTGTGGAGTGTTTGACGGAGGGCCTCGGTCTTCCCCCCAACACCTACACCAAACTTGAAACACCAGACGCCATTTGCAATGCGCGTGTGAATCACTACCCCGCTTGTCCTGACCCATCCAAAGTGTTTGGAATACCAAGCCATACTGATCCTCAAATGCTGTCAATTCTGTATCAAGACGACGTTGGAGGTTTGCAGGTGCTCAGAAATGGAAAGTGGATCGGAATTCGACCGGATGATTCTACATTAGTGGTCAACCTTGGCGACACCTTCATGGTAAGCTACATCCACTCCACAAGTCCCCGTTCTCCAAGTCTAGCTCTTATTAGCTATCGTTCTGCGAGGTTTGAATCCAGTAGTATGTGGCTAATCGGTAGTTACGTTCAATTGTTTGCAGGCAATTACGAACGGCATTCTGCACAGCGCAGTGCACCGAGTGGCGCTAAACACTACGAGGTCTCGGTATTCCACTATATATTTTTACGGGGTTGATAACGCGGCGCCTCTCAGTGTACCACCTGAGCTCATCACAGAGGACCGCCCGCTATTGTACAGACCCTTCACTGTGAATGAATACAGAGCAATCCTCACAGAGCACCAAGTTCCCGATGACGGCATAAAGTTCCTTCGCATCCAACCTGGGGTCACTGCAACAGCCAGGAAGAAAATGTTCCGCAGGTAGTGTGTAATTCTGATCCAGACTGTAACCATAACTTCCAGAGAATCTAATATCAAAATGCGAATGATCGATACTCGTAGTCGATCAATATGTAGTTGCCCATTCCAAAGCACTTGATTCATTCAATTCAGTATTTTAAACTAAAGTCTATTAGTATGGATTCCTTCTCCTTGAACTATCCCATGTAGGAAACATGATATGCATGTAATGTATAGAAAAATTCAAGGAAAAAACCAAAAGAGAAAAAGGGATAAAACAGACGCGCACATATGCAATCTGTTTCATAGCGACATTGGCTCCATTGAATTCCCCATTGGAAAGATTTTAATTTTATTTATAGGCTTTAAGCACCTCAGTAATGCTCTACCAACTCTAAAATAATGTTGATACATTTTTGTACTATTCTAGTAAAATATAGTTTGTGCAAAATATTTCGTTACAATCATTCTGGTTAATTTAAGACAACTCCATTAAGATCATTATGTGTAAAATATCTTTATTGAGAATATTACTAAAAAAACATTAAAATATAATAATTTATAATTTTTTATTTTTTATTTTTGTAAGTGTAAAATTTTCTAATTTTTTTGGTGGATTTTAATAATTTACTTTTTAATTCATTAAAATGAAAATAGATGATATTGTAAAAAAATAACTTTCTACTAAAAATACATTAAAATTAAAAGATTACAAAGATTAGAAGTACTTTTGATTAGAATATGAGGTCTTACAAATAAAAAATCAGTTAATTTATATATATATATATATATATATATAAATGGTTTTTATTATTATTATTATATATTATATAAAAATATCATAGATATTAATCAATTTAATCAGTCTATTTTAAAAAAAAACTTAGTAATATATTATGATAGAAATAAAAGACACAATATACCTAAAAATCCATTTTGAAAGGCTAGAGTGGAAAAGCCTTATCAATATCTCTTGCTTACAATGAAAAAGTCCTTCATTGAAAACATTGGCTTTTAGACATAATATAAAATAAGAAGAGACTATACAAGAAACATATTTTTTTTAATTATAAGAATCAATATGTTAATTTATATCTTTATTTTTATAATTATAATTATAATTATATAAATTTAAATATATAAATATAAATATAAATAATTAAATATATATAAAAATATATAAATATAAAAATATATAAATAATTAAATATATATAAAAATATATAAATATAAAAATATATAAATATATAAATATATAAATATATAAATATATAAATATATAAATATATAAATATATAAATATATAAATATATAAATATATAAATATATAAATATATAAATATATAAATATATAAATATATAAATATATAAATATATAAATATATAAATATATAAATATATAAATATATAAATATATAAATATATAAATATATAAATATATAAATATATAAATATATAAATATATAAATATATAAATATATAAATATATAAATATATAAATATATAAATAATTATTAATTATTTTAATTATTTTAAAATATGGTTTTAAAAAAAAATTATAGTCTTATAGAAATTAAATCAAAGATGATATAATATTGAATTAGAATGGCTATTGCTAAAAACAAGAAGATTAGAAAGTCTTGAAACAAGACTAAAATCTAGAAAAGTATTGACAAGAGTGAAGAAGGCTTCACTCTTGCCTCTATACATACCTTTAATTAGGAGCTATGTGGCAATGTTCTATAAGACCTCTAAAATGTGTTGACTTTGCAAGACATGTATCTTAACTTACAAGATAAGTTTTCTATATATACGCCATATAATTAGATTGTTCTTCAAGTACTAATTCGTGGTTTATTTGTTGACTAAGTTTCTAATATATCAATCAACTATAATCATATATAAAGTCAAAGCAACGTCTTTGAAGCTTTTATGAAGCTTCTCTAAAAGGTATTGTGAAATTAACGAATTTTTATCTTCTTTTATCTATTTCTACTTAATCATATAAGTATTTATTAATATATTTATGTATATATGTGATATTACATCTCCTTTTAGGGACGAGTTCTATGACTAGTGGTCTTCATATATTGAAGTAATTCAAGATTATAATTGCCACATACTCTGATCTTTATTTTCTTTGAAGATGGTTGATAGGTCTTCTCACCCATTGATAGTGTCCCATACAAGGATAAGAAGACCATCCTATTATTTAATTGTTCTTGAGGCCTTTGTAACTTCCTTCAAATAAAACATTTTCAATACCATCAGGAGTTGTTACTACTTCTAATAAAATCACCAAACATTGGGAAGTATTATATGAAGTCTTGCTCGAAAATGCACGAGGCACTTGATTGTAGAAGGTAGAATAGAAATTTTAATAAGAAAATCTTAAATATAATATAATATTAAATAAATTCTAATTAAATCTTAATAATATTAAAGAAGATTTAATCAAATTAAAAAGAAACTTTAAAAAAATTATAAAATAAACAATAAGAAATCTTAAAAGAGTTAAAAGAAAATTCACAATAAACCTTAAGAAATCTTAAAAATATTTGAATAATCACAAATATATCTTAAATAAATCTCAACTAAGTTTTAATTTAATCCTAGTTGAAACCTTAATATAATTTAATTAAATTCTAGATAAATCTTAAATCCTAAATCAAATCCTAGATAAATCTTAAATCTTAAATCAAGTCTTAAATCAAATCCTAGACAAACACTTAAACTCTAAATCAAATCCTAAATCCTAAATTAAATCATAAATCAAATCCTAGAAAAATTCTAAATCCTAAACCAAATCCTAACAATTCTTAAATTCTAAATTAAATCTTAGAAAAATCCTAATTCTTAAACCAAATCTTAGACAAATCCTAAATCCTAAATCGAATCCTAAATCAAATCCTAAATCAAATTCTAATCCTACTTAATCTAATCCTAGTATAATTTAAAACCTCAATATCTATCAATTGAACCATTGATCTTGCTTAAAAATTTACATGCCTTTTAACAATTAAGTTAGCAAAAATTATAAATTTTTTGAAGATAATTCATTTACCAAATAGAAGAAAAATCCTAAAATCCACTCGAGTGTTGGCCGGCCTCCTATTTCAATCTAAATATTAAATTTTTAGTGCCAATATCTTCTTATTAAATCATTTAATTGTTTTCAAATCTCAAAAATTTATAGCAAATTAAATCTATTACTTTCATATACAAACTTTATTTCAGTCCAAATAGTAGATTGCTAAAGATCTTAAAAATCCTAATATTTATTTTTTAAGATAATTTGTTATAATATTTGAAGTAATATCTTTAATAATATAATAGATTCTTCATCCCTTTCATCTATTAATCATGTTACATCATGACATCGAGATATTCACTATCTTATATGGTTCAAAAAGAGACACGTAAAATACATGGTAGATCTTCATAGACTCCGATAGATATAATTCATAAGCAATAGGATTTACTTATTTATAAATAAGAAAAGGTCCAAGCCTATAATAGACCAACTTTTCATAAAGAGAAATAGTCTTGTTAATGCGATAAAGTAATCATATCTTGTTTTTTACATTGAATTATAGTTGTTCCTTACAATAGGTATCTGCATTAATTTTTTGTTGTTCTTGAGTTCTTTTTAATTGCGCCTATATTATTACATGTAGCTGTGACAAATAATTTGCCAAATCTTTTGCCATAGGATTATCAACTTTTTAAAAGTAAAAAATATCAAATCGTTGATAATAACTATAATTAGTAAAGAAAGGTGTTTATTGAATGAAAGAATGTTTCAAATTATTGTAGGCAAAATGCCACAGATATACATTGGTACTTTAGAGAATACCTATATGAGTACATAAGAATAGATAAAAGTAGGTTAATTTCATAATACCTTCTAAAGAAGCTTCTTAGAAGCTTCATAGATGTTATTTTGACTTTACATATGTTTGTAGTTGATTAGTAGATTAAAAACTTGATCAATAAGTTAACAACGTATTGATAGCTTATGAAAGAAGCTAACTATGTGGTACACATAGAAGAAACTTGCCTTACAAGTTAAGATACGTGTCTTAGAAAGTCAACACGTTTTAGAGGTCTTATAGGATATTTTCATATAGTTCCTAGTTAAGAATATATATGGAGACAAAAGGAAAGCCATCTTCACTCTTGTCAATGCCTTTCTAATCCTTAGTCTTATTTCAAGACTTTCTAGTTTTTTTTGTCTTAGGCAATAGTCATTCTAGTTCAAAAATATATCATCTTTGATTGATTTTCTAATTCTTTTTAGTGATACATGATTGTATTAATGATTTTCTTTCTTTAAGATTCATATTCTTGATAGTTTGACAAGAGTGCTAATTTATTATTTCTATCTTATTTTAAAAGTGAGTGGATTATTTTACTTCTATTGTTGTATTTTGAAGGTTATAGACTATCCACTTATAAACAAAAAATCTTATTTTCTAGCATTGATCTTTTCCTTAAAGAAAGTAGATTATCCCTCTTTGTATCAAGGACATACACTAAGAAGTTGTAGAAGATTCTAGAGGTTCTAGAGAAGCTTTGTAGTTTGTGGAAGCTGCTTGAGAAGCTTCTTAGCTCATGGAAGCTACTTGAGAAGCTTCATAGATTGTGGAAGCTACTTGAGAAGCTTCCAAACTTGTAGAAGTTGCTTAAGAAGCTTCTTAGTTTATAGAAACTACTTGAGAAGCTTTCTAGTTTGAAGTATATATAGGAGCCGAGATTGAGAGGATCCTCAGTCTCGACAATATATCTCTTAGAGCTCTAGTTCACTTCTCTAATATTGTTCTTGTACTCATGTGATTAATCTAGTTCTTGTCAATTCTTCTTGAGTTTCTTGTTTAGATTTCCAACCAGTATTCTAAATTGGTGACAATTTGTCGAGACTGCATTCATCTTTCATATCAGAGCTAGTTCTTTCTTGTTAGAGTGTGGATTATCCCTTTGCTTAAAGGTGCTGGCATTTTAGAAGTTGCAAATTACCTTCTTCTAAATTGATATTTCTTCTATTATAATATTGGAGTCTTATCTTTCTTGGAGAGAGTGGATTATCCTTCTTCTTAAAGGTTTTAAGATATTTTGAGGTTACGGAGTACCTTCCTCTAAACCAATATTGCCTTCTTGTAGAATTATTTCTTTTCTTCTTTTAGAATGGTCGGAGGTCAAGATATTAGTATGATTGAAAGTTCAAAGTCCAAGTTGGATGCCATTATGAATGCTCTTGATACGTTATCACAGAGAACTGTAGAGATTGAAGGAATCATTGCAAGACTTCATGATGATGGAGCATCCGGGATGGCGCAATCGAAGATTCACTAGCCTCAAGCTTCAGCACTAAGAGAAGCAGCTTTGCCTCTAGTTCAACAAAGATCGTTGGTCTTACAACGAAAAGAGCCCCAAATTAGCCTTCCAGATAAGTTTGATAGTATGCATTCCAAGTTTCAAGATTTTGTCAATCAAATTAGATTGATAACAACTTTATAGTCCGAATGTTATCGGATAGAGGTCTCACGTGTAGGACTAGTTGGAACTTTGCTCATTGGGCAAGCTCTATCATGATTTGGTCCATTGTTTGAGAAAGGATCATTAATTTTGAACAACTTCAAAACTTTTTTGGAGGTGTTTGCGGAAGCATTTGGCAAAAATGATAAGGTGCGATGGGCTACAACAAAGATATGGTCACTACAACAAGGGGCATGCTTTGCGTCAGTCTACACATCAGATTTCAGATAATTAGTATGCGACATCAACTGGAACGATGAAACTTTGATGAATCAATTTTATTGGGGCTTGAGAGATAACGTGAAGGATTTTTTATTATTTCTTCCCGATCCGCGAATGCTCAATGAAGCCATTAACCAAGCTGTGAAGTGTGATAATTGCCTATTCCAACGTCATCAAGACGAATGCTTAAGACAACATATGGCTCACCACGCTCCAACTATGTTAGCAAGCAGCCTAAATTCACATTCAAAGATGGAAGACCTTCAAATTGACACGGTACGTGTCAAATCTCTAACTCTAGAAGAAAAAAAATAGCATATGGAGGAAGCACTGTGCTTGTATTATGGTGAAGAAGGCCACAGAGCTGGACACTATCCAAAGAAGTAAAATCGACGCATTGTCAAGACCAGAGGCACATTTGTTCAAGAAAATGAGGATGCCCAGCCACAAAAGGGACCATGCAGCTACACAATTCAATACTACAACAACAATCATGTTCCTCTCTTTCTACTCAGCTTGTCCATTATTTTACCATTTTTTTATCTTTTGGCCCTAAGAAACTAAAAACCTTAGCATTATTAGATTCAAGAGCATCTACTTACTTTTTAGATGAAGAATTTGGTAAACGTCACGAGATTCTCCTAGTACAAAAACCTAAATACATTCACATAGAAGTAATAGATGGACGATCTTTATTGTCTGGTAGTATCATCCATGAATCAAAACCTATAGAAGTGACGTTTAAAGACTATAGTAATTATATTATTTTTAATATTATTAGAACCCCATCAAATCCTGTTATTCTTGGTCTTTTTTGGTTAAAAATGCATAATCCATCCATAGATTGGAGGTTAAGAAGGATGACATTTTCTATAGAACATTTCGAGAGTAAGCTTATTAGAAGATCTCAAATCAAAAAACCCTTATTTTTTAGAGCAAGAGCGTTTGTAATATCTTCTAAAGAAGGCACACCGTTTGTCATTTATGCGATTCCAACTAGCAAAGAGAAGATTTCAACAATAAGTATACTGGAGCAATATAAGGATTTTGAAGACGTATTTCAAAAAAAGAATGTTGACATGCTACCGGAGCATCGACCATACGATTGTACCATAGACTTACAGAAAGGAGCACAACCACCTTTTGGCCCAATCTACAATTTATCGCAGACAGAGTTAGCGGAGTTGCGAAAATATATTGATGAGAATCTAGCCAAGAATTTCATTTGTCATTCGAAGTTGCCAGCTAGGGCACTAATCTTATTTGTGAAGAAGAAAGATGGCTCGCTGCAGATGTGCGTGGATTATCGAGATCTCAATAAGGTGACAAAGAAGAATCGTTATCTATTACCCTTGATATCAAGTCTTGTAGAGCAACTTGGACATGCAAAGATCTTTATAAAGATTGATCTAAGGGGAGCTTACAACCTCGTGTGAATTAAAGAAGGACATGAATGGAAGACAACTTTTTGTACAAGGTATGGCTATTTTGAATATAATGTCATGCCTTTTGGTCTTATCAATGCTCCAACGGTCTTTTAACATATGATGAATGACATCTTTTAGGAGCACCTTGACGATTTTGTTGTCATCTATCTAGATGATATTCTGATATTTTCCAAGAACGTATAAGAGCATGAGAAACACATTTTTCTGGTCCTTGAAAAACTTCGCGAGCGAGGACTTTACGCCAAATTAGACAAGTGCTTGTTTAACCAAACTGAGATGGAATTTTTGAGATTCATTGCAACTACGAAAGGTTTGAAGATGGTCCTTAAGAAGGTAGAAGAAGTTGTATCATGGGAAGTTCCAAAGACGATTAAATATGTACAATGCTTTCTTGGCTTTCTAAACTTCTATCGGATCTTTATCAAGATTTATTTTCAAGTTGCTGCTCCGCTCACTTGGTTGACATGTAAAGACAAGCTCGAATGGGGACCTCTAGCAAAAAAAGTATTTCCAGATCTTAAGACAGCATTTACTATGGCTCCAATCTTGGTACATTCGGACTTTACAAAGGCCTTCTATTTGGAGACTGATGCTTCAGATTTTGCTATCGGAGTTATACTTTCGCAGATAGGTGCAGACAAGAAGCTTCATCCGGTTGCGTTCTACTCTTAAAAGTTTTCTACTGCTAAGATCAACTATAAGATCTACGATAAAGAACTTCTTGCGATAGTAGATTATTTCCAAGAGTGGCATCACTTTCTTGAAGGAGCTACACATCTGGTGACTATATACATGGATCACAAGAATTTGGAGTACTTCATGTCGACTCGGGTTTTGAATCATTATCAAGCTCGATGGAATCTGTTGCTATCCAAGTTTGACTTTGTTATTACTTCAATAACGATAACGTTCTGAGAAGCAACAAGGATTATTTGATGCATTATTAAGGAGATCGTATTTAGCGCCAAAGGCTGGAGAAGCAGCGTTGGATCAAAATTGTATAACATTGTTTAAGTCAAAATAATTCAGGCTTTATTTTGCTATAGTGCCAATTGATGCTGACTTCCTCAACCAAGTACGTACTGTAATTATTGGAGATTCTGTAGCCCTTGATATCATGTAATAAGTCAATAATAATAAGTTCAAGGTGGAAGGAGATCTTTTATACTTTGAGGAGTAATTGTATATTCCAAAGAGACCAGCATGACTCCGAGTTCTCCAATCTCGACATGACTTTTCAACTACGAGACATTTTGGATTTAATAAGACATTCGAACTTATTTCTCAAGATTTTTTGTGGCCCCAAATAAAGAAGGATGTCAAGGATTTTGTCCTCTCTTGTGACATTTGTTCAAGATCCAAGAATCCTCAGCATTGTCCTTATGGTCTTCTTCAGCTATTGCCTATTCCATGTCGGCCATGGTCTTCAGTTTCCATAGACTTCATTACAGACTTGCCGCCATCAAATTCATTTGACAACATCTTTGTTGTAGTAGATCGGCTTAGAAAGATGGCACACTTTTTTCGTTGCAAGAAAACATCGCCAAGCAAAGACACAACAAGGCTCTTTCTTGATAGTGTGTATCGATATCATGGTTTACTAAATGATATCGTATTGGATCGAGGAACCTAATTCATATCAAAGTTCTAGAGATCTCTCTTTGAAGTATTGAAGGTGGATATCAATCTTTCTTTGGCTTTCTAACTTCAAACTGACGACCGAACGGAATGGGTGAATCAAACTTTGGAGCAGTATTTACGATGCAGCATCAACTATCAGCAAGATGATTGGACTGCATATCTATTGTTAGCTGAGTTTGCATATAACAACACCCTTCATGCATCAACTCAACAAACACCATTCTTTTCCAACTATGGATATCATCCGAAGCTTGATTTGTTGAGTCTATCAACCAATAACAACTCAACACCTAAAGGATTTGTAAAACAACTATTAGAGCTTCAAACTACATTGAAGCTTCAATTGTAAACCGCACAAGAAGCTTACAAGGCGTTTGCAGATAAATTTTGGAATCAGGTACCTACTTTCAAAATTAGAGATAAAGTATGTCTGCTTTGACGAAATATTAAAACCAAGTGGCCATTTGATAAGTTGGACTATTGGAGATTAGAACCATTTATCATCCACAAGCAAATCAATCCAATGGCATACCATTTGAGATTAGTGGCTGCTATGAAGGTACATCTAGTCTTACATATTTCTTTGTTGGAGCCTTATCGAGAGTCGTCTTTTTCTAGAAGAATACAATGTCTGCCACCTACTATTAAAATTGAGAATTACGAGGAATACGAGATAGAAAAGGTACTAGATTTACAATGTAAGTGGGAGAATTGGAGTACCTAGTGCATTGAAGCGGCTATGATATCAATGAGCACTCATGAGAACAAGTGGAAAATCTTATCAATGCGTCGCAAAAGGTACAATAGTTTCATCGATGCTATCCTCAGAAACCTAAACCTGTACGATGAAAGTTTTTCAGTGAAGTTCCTTCTCCTTGAAGTCTCTTAATCCTCGGCCTTACACAGAAGAGGGAGAAGGAACCTTTATAACGCATAATTAGAGACTATAAATCTGTAACCTGAGTCCATTCTTCCATGTTTAGTGCTTATATTTTTTGATGTGATATGAATAGCCAAGAGATAGATAACATACCAATTATGTCTTCTCAACCAAGTATCTCACGAAGACGACCCGGAGATGAAGAACCATCGGTACCACAAAGACGACAGAGGATACCTAATAACAAGTCGCTAGTGATTGTGTTTGAGGTAGAACCTGCCTACGGTGATCTTTCCAAAGCAGTGTTTGTAAGGCATTTTCACAATAAAGACATGAAAGTTCATGCGTGGTCAAAAATCGAAGGCGTAGGATACTATCATTGGTTACAAGGACCAATGAACTACTTGTGGCACGAACAACAATTGGAATATATTGCAGACATTGTGCGACAAATTTTTAACTTCTTACGTTGGTACTGACTCACAATAGGAGTAGTTCTTGGAGACTTCAAAGCTAAAAGGGGAGGTGATGTCAAGGATATACACTAAAAAGTTGTAGAAGATTCTAAAAGGTTCTAGAGAAGCTTTGTAGTTTGTGGAAGGTGCTTGAGAAGCTTTTTAACTTGTAGAAGCTGCTTGAGAAGCTTCCTAGTTTGTGGAAGCTACTCCAAAAGCTTTCTAGTTTATAGTATATATAGGAGCCGAGATTGACGGGATCCTCAGTCTTGACAATACATCTCTTGGAGCTCTAGCTTACCTTTCTAATATTGTTCTTGTACTCATCTGATTAATCTAGTTCTTATCGATTCTTCTTAAGTTTCTTGTTTAGATTTCCAGTCAATATTCTAAATTCATGACACTTTGTGAAAAATTTCATTTGGTATTAGAAGTTGTAGAATATCCTCCTCTAATTTAACTTTTTGAACTTATTTGAGTTGTTTATAGAAAAAAAGATTATGGATGCTACTCTCAGCAAAAGTGAGAATAGATTTGCAACTATTGCAAATCTTCATGAGCTTGTCAATACTCTAAGAGTAGAAATTTCATGTATTTTCAACATGAATCATGGAGGTACTATGCCTATGCCTATAAAAAAAGTTTAGAATCTACAATAAGAAATTGTACACTTAAAAGAAGTAAGTAGATCGATCTTGCAACCAAATCCAAAGAATTTTGCTTCTACAAGTATGATTTGGACAAGAATTAGTATGCCTAAGAAGTTTTATGGAATAAGATCAAAATTTAAAGGACTTCTGTAATAAGTCAAGTTCTATCTAAAGTTGCATCCCTTCTAATATCTCGATGGATTATTCAAGTCAAATTCATAGGCGTACTTCTATCAAGAAGTGCTCTCTTTTGATTTGTACTTTTAATAGAAAAAGATTTTCAACTCTTTTATGATTTGAATTCATTCCTAAAAATTGTTTATAGCCACATTTGAAAAAAATGATTGAGAAAAAGTAGCAAAGACCAAGCTCTTATCTTTATGGTAAGAATCATGATCAACTACCATATATGCTGCTGAATTTAAAAATTTAGCTTGCAATGTGGACTAGAATGACAAAGTCCTTATCAATCAATTTTGATGACTTCAAGGATAATGTTAAAGATTTATTACTGAAAATACCAAAGGTAAAATCTTTGGAATAATTTATTACTCAAGCCATTATATATGACAATCAATCATTTGAAAGACATCAAGAATAAAGATTTGGCTAGAGAAGAAAAAATAAAATAATAATGGCAAGTCCTAAGTTTTTAGAAACTTATTCATCGAGGCCAAAATCAATACAAATTGATATGGTATATTTTTAATCCATCACTGAGTAAGAAAAGACTTGATGATATGAAGAGGGCTTATGCTTATATTATAGAAAAGCTAAATACACTACTCAATATTGTCCAAAGAAATAATGCAACTACAAAATAAAAAGCATGGTTGCTAAAAAAGATGATGTGCTGAAAAACAAGTTTTTTCAACTACAATAGAAACTGTGTGGTTAGAATCTTCTGTAACTCCTAGTAAAAGTCCTATTCTTTCTTCAAATTCCTTACCTTATTTTATAATAGAAGTTTATTTAGGACCAAAAAGTCACAAAGTCTTAATTTTGTTAGATTTAGAAGCCTTAGCTATTTTATAGACAAAAAATATAATATTATATCTAATTTTATATTATATCAATTTTGAATGAATTTCTAATTCTTTTTAGTGATACATGAATGTATTAAAGATTTTTATTTCTTGAGATTCATGTCCTTGACAATAGTCTTGATATTGTATTAGAGTATCTATTCTTTGTCACCTACATTGAATTTTAGTTATTTCTTGTTATAGGCATTTGTATTAATTTTTTTCATTCTTGAGCTTCATTATTGCGTATAATTCTAAGAAACAATTTGTCAAATCTTTTGCATTAAGATTATCAACTTTTGAAAAGTCAAAAGTATTAACTTGTGGATGATAATCATAGTTGAGAAAGAAAAGTGTTTGTTGAATAAAAGAATGTACTGAATTATTGTATGTAAACTCAACCAATGTTGAAAGAATTGTCTACTCATCGTGATGATAGCTGATGGTATACCTCAAGTATTGCTTTAAAATTTCATTTATTTGTTTTGTTTGGCCATCAATTTGTAGATGAAAAGTCGAATAGAGCTTTATACCTACCTTTAATATCTTAAAAAGGATTATCTAAAATCTTGATATAAATGGAGTCCTCTTAATCAATATAATATCTTTTAGCAATTCATAATAATGATAGATGTTATTAAGAAAAAGCTTAGTTATTTTTCACCTGTGATAGATTTTGTATATGGTGCAAAATATACTATTTTGATAAAATAATCTACTATCATAAGTATAGAATTATATAAATTTGAGATTGAAAGATCTATAATAAAATCCATAGAAACGGAAGACTACGGTTGTTCTAAAATAGATAATGGTTGAAGAAGTCCATAAGGTTGATGGTGAGGAATTTTGGATCTCAAACAAATATCACATGATTGTACAAAGTCTGTGACTATCTTTCACATTTGAGGACATCAAAAATCTCTCAATATTAGTTCCAACATCTTGTTGTATCCAAAATATCCGATTGTTGGAAAGTCATGATGAATTTGAGGAACACATAATCATATTCCATCTTTTAGAATATATAATTATTTCTTAAAATAGAGTAGGTTATTTTTGAACTCAAACTTAGAAATATCATGAGACTTAAAAGAATTATTCTTGATATCATGAACAAGAAGATTAAATGATATACTTGATTGAATTTACTTTACAAATCTTGAATCAACGATTAATATTAATATTGTTGCTCGAAGGTGAAAATATTTTGGCTTCAAGAAAATCATTCTTTGTTGATCAAAAGATGAATCTCTTTCTTTTGATATAAGATAAAAATATCTAAAAAAGGCGTCCAATAAACCTTATTATTTTCAAGGTCAATAAGTGATCTTGAAATCAAATCTTGATAAGGACATGCTCCAATGAGTTTGGCGATAATTTAAAACACTTTTTGATATAAAATACTCAAGGTTTTTGTAATCTATATATATAGTAACTCGACTTGAGGAGTCTTCTAAATAATAACGACATTCTTGAAATGAATCCATGATTGTAAGGACCTCTTTGTTGTTGATCTTCTAATTATTCTCAACTACTCAAATTTTTTTAGGACGGAAAGCTACTAGATGAAGTTTGTCATTTGCTCTCATTTGTGATAGTACTACTTCCAAGGCAAAGTCTGATACATTTGTTTTTATAAAAAATACCTTGGAAAAGCTAACACAATATAAAATTGGTATAAAAATAAATTCTTTTTTTTAAGCATCAAACAATGTTTTGGCTTCTTTACTCTACTTAAGTTTGTCTTTACAAGTCAAACATATAAGTGGAGCTACAACTTGAAAAAAATCCTTGATACAGATCTGATAGTAATTGGCAAAGTCCAAAAAGTATTGTACGTCTCTTATTGTTCTTAAAATCTTCCAATTCATGATAGTTTGGATCTTTTTTAGATCCATCATTAATTCTTCATTGGAAATGATGTAGTTTAAGAAGTTAACTTAAGTAGTGTAGAATACATACTTTTTTAAGTTTGCATATAATCTTACATCTTTAAGTTTTTGTAATACATGACAAACATGAACTTTATACTCTTTTATATTCTTAGAATAAATTAAGATGTTGTTCAAATAATAGATATCAAAATCATCAAAAAATCTACAAAAGACATTATTCATTAGATATTAAAAAGTAGTTGGTGTATTCATGAGCCCAAAAGACATGACATTATATTCAAAATATCCATACTTGATTCAAAATGTAGCTTTCTATTCATCTCCTTCTTTTATTGCATATCAGATTATATTTTCTTTGAAGATCTATTTTTATATAGATCTTTGCTTGATTCAGTTGATGAAGAAGTCCTAAAATTAAAGATAGAAGATACCTATTCTTAATAATGATCTTGTTGAGTCTTTAATAATCTACACATATCTATAGAAATCCATCTTTTTTCTTTACAAATAAGATAAGAGCTTTGATTGGAGATTTAGAATGCCATATGAAATTCTTAGCTAAGTTTTCATCAATGTATTCTTTGAGTACAACCAACTCATTTGGTGATAGACTATAGATTGGTCTAAATAGTGGTTGACTTCTTTCTTGAAGATCGATGGAACAATCATAAGCACAATGCTTTGGAAGAATATTTATGTTTTTTTTTTCAAAAACATCTTAAAAATCTTGATAGTGGTTAGAAATATCACATGGCATCTTCTCACCATTAGAAATAGATGTGGCATATAAAGCAAAAGATAACCCTTCTTTTGTTATATGCATAAAAGCTCTTTCACTTATCAGTAAGAATTTGGATGTATTAGACTTATGTATTTTTACTTGATTAATATGATTTTGGATTAAACTATAAGAAAAATTAAGATTATAAGAAATATAATTTATTTAAAAATTATTATTTTTTAATCAAAATAATTCTAAAAAAATTGAATTAGATGGAGATCTTATTACATTAAATATTATTATGCTATTATGATCTTTAATTACTACATCTTAAGGAAAAATCTCAGGCATAACATCTCCAAAAGATAACAAACAATCATCTATGACTTCTACATATAAAGATTTAGTTTTTTTGACTAATGATATCTCTTATTTTTTGAAAAAACCTTTGTCTATAAAATAGGCTCAGGCTTCTAAATCTAACAAAATTAAGACTTTGTGACTTTTTGGTCCTAAATAAACTTCTATTATAAAATAAGGTAAGGAATTTGAAGAAAGAATAGGACCTTTACTAGGAGTTACAGAAGATTCCAACCACACAGTTTCTATTGTAGTTGAAAAAACTTGTTTTTCAGCACATCATCTTTTTTAGCAACCATGCTTTTTATTTTGTAGTTGCATTATTTCTTTGGACAATATTGAGTAGTGTATTTAGCTTTTCTATAATATAAGCATAAGCCCTCTTCATATCATCAAGTCTTTTCTTACTCAGTGATGGATTAAAAATATACCATATCAATTTGCATTGATTTTGGCCTCGATGAATAAGTTTCTAAAAACTTAGGACTTGCCATTATTATTTTATTTTTTCTTCTCTAGCCAAATCTTTATTCTTGATGTCTTTCAAATAATTGATTGTCATATACAATGGCTTGAGTAATAAATTATTCCAAAGATTTTATCTTTGGCATTTTCAGTAATAAATCTTTAACATTATCCTTGAAGTCATCAAAATTGATTGATAAGGACTTTGTCATTCTAGTCCACATTGCAAGCTAAATTTTGAAATTCAGCAGCATATATGGTAGTTGATCATGATTCTTACCATAAAGATAAGAGCTTGGTCTTTGCTACTTTTTCTCAATCATTTTTTTCAAATGTGGCTATAAACAATTTTTAGGAATGAATTCAAATCATAAAAGAGTTGCAAATCTTTTTCTATTAAAGGTATAAATCAAAAGAGAGCACTTCTTGATAGAAGTACGCTTATGAATTTGACTTGAATAATCCATCGAGATATTAGAAGGGATGCAACTTTAGATAGAACTTGACTTATTATAGAAGTCCTTTAAATTTTGATCTTATTCCATAAAACTTCTTAGGCATACTAATTCTTGTCCAAATCATACTTGTAGAAGCAAAATTCTTTGGATTTGGTTGCAAGATCGATCTACTTACTTCTTTTAAGTGTACAATTTCTTATTGTAGATTCTAAACTTTTTTTATAGGCATAGGCATAGTACCTCCATGATTCATGTTGAAAATACATGAAATTTCTACTCTTAGAGTATTGACAAGCTCATGAAGATTTGCAATAGTTGCAAATCTATTCTCACTTTTGCTGAGAGTAGCATCCATAATCTTTTTTTCTATAAACAACTCAAATAAGTTCAAAAAGTTAAATTAGAGGAGGATATTCCACAACTTCTAATACCAAATGAAGTTTTTTACAAAGACGGATAATCCACTCTTTTTTAAAAAATATAAATATTAGAAAATATATATATAGAAAAGTAAATAATTTGTAATTTTTAAAATATAAGAATAGAAGTGGAATAATTTATTTATTTCTAAAATAAGATAAAAATAGTAAGTTAGTATTCTTGTCAAATTGTCTAGGATAAGAAAATAATCTTCAATATATTCTTGTGTCATTGAAAGGAATTAGAAAGTAATCCAAAGTTGACATAATATTGAACTAGAATAGCTATTGCTAAAACTAATAAGACTAGAAAGTCTTGAAATAAGACTAAAGACTAGAAAGGCATTGAGAAGAGTGAAGAAGGCTTCACTCTTGCTTATATATATATTCTTAAGTAAGAGCTACATGACATTGTCACATAGGACCTCCAAAACGTGTTGACTTTGCAAGACATATAGCTTAACTTACAAGGCAAGTTTTTTATATGTGTGCTACCTAATTAGCTTATTCTATAAGCTACTAATACGTGATTAATTTATTGACCAAGTTTTTAACCTACCAATCAATAACAAATACATATAAAGCAACATCTATGAAACTTTTAGGAAGCTTTTCTTAAAGATATTATAAAATTAACCTATTTTTATCTACTATTATCTACTTTTATCTAATCATATAGGTATATATTATTGTATCCATGTATATCCTTGACAAGAGGTCCTATAGAACATTGTTAAATAGCTACTAGTTAGATAGTATATATAGAAGCAAGAATAAGATCTTTTTTATTTTTATCAATTCTTTTTTTGCTTCTAATGTAGATTCAAATGTCTCTAATTTTCTTGTCTTCTCATAATAGCTACTCCAATTTCTTCTTAAATATGTATATTTACTTCTATTTTTTTTGCCATCTTTCTTTGAAAACCATCTTACTTGTTTATTTGAATTCATTGAATTTTGTCTTTAACAAAAATCTATAATAATAATAAATATTCTCATATAAAATTTTAACTATTTCTTTACTTATGGTAGATTTTGTACATGATATAATATGTGCCATCTTCGTGAAATAATCTACTATCATGAATTTAAAGTTATAAAAAATTATTATATAAAGATTTGACATAAAATCTATAGAAATAAAAAACCATAGTTGTTTAGTTATAGATAATGGTTGAAAAAATCCATAATATTGATGACTAGGAATTTTTGATCTTGAATAAATACCATATGATTATATAAAGTTTTTAATTGCCATTTATATTTGAAGCTACTAAAAATCTTTTAATATAAACTACAAAAGCTTCTTATATTCAAAATATTATGCAATTGCAAAGTTGTGACAAGCTTAAAGAGCATGTAATAATATATATATTTTTTTTATAAATATATAAGTATTTTTAAAAAATAGAATAGATTATTATTAAATTCAAACTTTGGAGTATCAATAAACTTAAATAGATTATTTTAAATATCATAAAAAAGAAAGTCTAAGCACGTACTTAACTGAACTTGTTTAAAAATAATTGAATCAATTATTAAGATGAATTTAATTACGTAAAGATAAGAAAAATCTAGCTTCAAAAGAATTTTTTATTATTGATCAAAAGATGTATTTTTTACTTTTGATATAAGATAAGAATGTCTAGAAAGAACACCTAATAAACTTTATTATTTTTTTTTACTCAATAAATTGACTAGTTTTCAAAGACCAAATTTTACACTCTTTTTGGTTTTTGGTGCATAAAAAAGCATAAAATTTCCTATACTTTTATAACTTTTATAATAATATAAATAAATAAAGTAAAAATATAATTTATAAAAAAATTAATAACAAAATAAAATTATTTTAAAGATCCTATCTAATAATTTAAATAAAAATTATAAATATATATATATATATATATATATATATATATATATATATATATATATATAGGTATAGGATAGAAGCAAACTTCAAATTGTTATAAGAACACTCATTATATCTACACAGACATCAAAGGCTTTTCATTAGCTTATCGACATTTCTTTTCATTTATAGATCCTTATTACTTTCATTCTCTTTCTAGCCTTAACATAGGTTGCACTAACTCTCTTCTTTTCTATAGCGTAGTTGGAATAGAGAGAATTTGCCTGAAGAAAGCACTTGGCTATTGACTATCACTAATTGCTCAATCAAGACTTGAGATAGGAAAGACCAAGTTAATATATATATATATAATTCTTTTAGGAGTAATTATACCAAATATATAAGTCTTAAGTTTCCAAGAACATCCAAAATATGATAAAAAAACTCTAAATCCTTATATATCCTTATGGGATATTATTCCCGAACTTCAACAACTCATATTTTCTAATCGGACTATTCAAACATATTCAAATTTTATATCAAGTACAAATGTAGTTCTAATAACTACTAAAAAAAATTTCAACTACAAATTCATCACACATATTAAGATATCACCAAAATCCTAACAATAGCTTCAAACACTTTTTTATATATGTGCATGTAATTTTCTTCATATATCACAAACTAAATACTCAAATAGCAAAAAATTTGTATTTATAGCTTCTTAACACAATAATCTATCTTTTTTTAAAAGTTTGAATTAAAAAATTTGTCCAAAAACTTAAGATATGGCTCCAACCATTACTATGAACAAAATCACTCACTTACTACCTTTGATTTGGATGCACTGACTTCAACTCTCTAAAACTTCTTTATCCAAATTCCAAATTCATCAAAAAGTATATAGAAAGTGTAGCCAAAAAAGCGTTCTCTCCAACCACAGTTGCTGATCTTTTTTTGTTCTCTGTAAGCATATGTTATGCCCCGAAGAGTGATAGTAGGTATGAAATTCACACCTAAATTTTGAGTGCCAATAATTCCTTCATAAAAACTCCAAATCACACAAAATTTACATCCAATCCATATCCAAAAACCTAAACTTATTGATCCTAGCCTCCAAAGCTCAAACGGCCTCCAAAACAAAATCCTAATCCCTAATAAGGCCCAGGGCAGTCTCCTTGAAGCCCATTGGGCATGGCCTTCGACCAATAGGGATGAAGATTCCCATCCCTTGCCTTCATCCGACCATGCCTTGCTTTCATGCCTTCCAATAAGCCTCTAACTAGTTTAGATTTTCTTCTTTAGGCTCTAATCTCTTCTTAAGCTTTATACTAGATATCTAAATTCTATATAATATAAATACTATAATTAAAATAGATAAACATCTAAATAATTTTTTTATATCAAATCTCATTAAAATTACTTACTAACTAATCTAATCTACATCAAGGCTTACAAACATAATATATATTTTAATTAGTTTTTTACATACTATAAGCAACTACAATACAACAGCATTGGTCTTAGCCTCCTATATTCTTTTCTTTGCACAATTTTATATAAAATGTTACAAGTCATTTATCTCAATCCTATATTTATATACTCTTTGGTGATTTTTTTGAGATAAGAATCTCCATAATAACAAGTGTAGAATAAGTAGTTATTTTCAAAATATAGATATGTAGTGTATAGTATAAACAGGGATAGATAACTGCTGAAAAGGTGGTTCAGTAGGTAGAATGGATGAATAGTCAAGAAAAGTAGTTATCATCTGTAGTATAGGAGTTGGTATCTCGGAGTAGTATAAGGAGGATGGGAGAGGGGAAGAAAATGCCAGACTGTGAGAATTGTGAGCCGGGATAAGCTTCGTGCTACGTCTTTTCTTTTATTTGTTATTTTCTTTGAATAAGAGGATTGAGAGTTTTTGAATATTGTGAAGTGAATTATGGAATGGAAATGTGATTGGTATTATTTGAGAAGAAGAAAGATTGAATGCTGAAATCTGATTGTAATTCAGCAAAGAGAATGAGTCTGTGTTTGTGTGAAACATTGTAACGTGAATGGCAATTCTGTGTAAAGAATTCCAGTGATTGGAACGAGGGTAATTGTGTGTTGAAAGCTGTGAGGGCGCAGTATTACAGTTGGAGATTATGAGGGTGAATATATTGGTGGAAATAGCAGTTATTGGTATGACTGAATTGCTGTAAGGAAGAGACCGATAAGATGAAGGAGGAGATTATAGTTTCCTTGTCTGTTCAGATATTGAAAATAGAGATGATACATTCAAGAGGTAATTGATTATGTGACCCTAACATGAACACTTAAGCAACTAGTCATTCTCTGTGTTCGAATCTCCCTATATGGATTTATGCTGGGAGGTTTCTTTTGGAATAAGTAAAACGAGCAATCACATTTTGGCGCCGCTGTCGGGGAGTGATAATAGCTTTGAGTGTTAGGAATTAATTACCAAATGTGTGAGAAAATTGGCAATGGAAGACGTTTTCAATAGTATTTGAAAAAAGAGTATGGTTATTAACAATGAGAATTTAACAGCAAAGAGAATAAAGCAATCAAAGAAAAGAACAGAGCGATCACAAGCAAGAAATTTGTTACGTAATGAGCGAGATCGCAAATTAAAAAAGAAGCATCGATAAAGTTGGATTAAGCCGTGGTTGCATGCCTATCGGCATATTCGATCGTACCCAGAAGACAATCGACCTCTAATATTTCAGAAATACATACCGTTAAAGAAATTACCAAGAGCACTCGCAGGGAGCACTGCTAATAGTCCAGCAAACCTCTCGAAGCCGTTAACGGAAAATGAAGAAGGCACAGAGGAATTAGGTACTCCACTGGGTATCTTCTCAATTAGAAATACGTCCAATCCTAACAAGATTGGTTCTCAAGATCAGCATAAATCACTTGCCAATAAAGACCAATTCAGAGTATATCAAAACCTGTCATTTTTACCTCATATTCAACTAGTAAAATTATTTGGGAATAATGATAGTCAATCGAAAAAGCTTGGAAGTCCGAAAAAGACTTTTGTGGGAGACAGTTTTATTTTAATAAGAAATTGAACAGAACATCGGCATCTTTAATGATGTCCGGAGGACCAGCAATTTTGATTGGAGTTCAAATGGGTGCAGTGGGCGATCAAACGACTAGTGTCGTGCCATTACCTACTTTTCGGGGTTTGCCAAGTGCAGATCCAGATCAACATTTGTCTCAATTCTTGACAGCGTGTGTAGCCAATAATGGAAGAACAGAAGACATTTGGCTGAGATGGCTGCCAGTGACATTGAAAGACACAACGTTTGAGTGGTGTAACCGCCAACCTGTGGGACAATTTATCAATTGGGAGGTATTGAAAAATGCATTTTTAGCCTATTTTCGACCAATTGGTTTTGAAGAACATCTTAGAGAAAAATTAATGAATAGCAGAATGGTACCAGGAGAAGCGGTATAATCATATTATGGTCGTGTAGCGGATATACTTCGAAAATGGCCAAATAACCAAATGTCAGAATCATTTGTGTTATCCATATTGGTTAATAGACTACACCCACCAGAATTAAAAATGTTTGTAAAGGAGGTCCAATCAGCCACCATTGCATCATCTCTTGAGCAAGCAAAAGTATGGGAAGAATGTCACTATGACTAGAACTTAACAGTTAGAGCCACGATGATTCCATCTCAAGGAGATTATCAAATGACAAATTGGAATGATGCATCGAGAAGTTATCTGAGAAGGAATGATTATGGTACAATTTCAAAGGGAATAGTGGATGCCGTTCCATTACAAGCTGTACCACCATCATCATCACACCCGTATGCACCTTATTCCGTGTATCAGAAATCAATACCTACAAAGGAATTGCCAAATGCATTGGTATCAAGGGATCCCAATGAGTCATTGCTGTTAACATTGACAAAAAAAATGGATGAATTGGGTGTGAATCTGGCCAAGGATAAAGAAAAAAGGCATAAATCAACCAATATGCGTCCCAATGTCTGGTGCAACAATTGTAAGGGGCAAGGTCATTTAGTAACAGAATGTCCTTCACCACCCCAAATGACTGTACAATATATCTTTTGCGGGGGTAAGCATATTACCACCAACTGTTGGAATTTACGAAAGCAATAACAACTCAATAATCATATAATGACTCAACCAACTTCGTGGGATGTCAATGAAGTACAAATGAATAATAGGTTTGGCTGGAATGGAAATCGAGCGAATAAACAAAACATGAATTTCTTCAACTCTGAATTTCACCAAGAAGGTGTATCCAATACTTACGGATTGGCGATGAATCAACAAGGATACCATCAATATCCACCTATGATGAAGCCAATGCCAGACTCTACAGTAACAATGGGTCAACCAGGATCCTTTACTTATCTGACATGGAACAGACCTAGCCATTATATACTAGTAGAGACACCCATTATCCCTGAAGGAGTTGGCAGGAGATCACTTTGTTGCTATCGTTGCAGACAAATCAGACATTATGCCAATGAATGTCCTAATCCAAGGGCTAGTGATGACTATGCTCCAATATGTAGAAATTGTAAGCAGTATGGTCACACTTATCAGTAGTGCAATGTGTCCTTTAATTATAATAATCGGGACCAGCAAATACAAATAAGCCAACCAACGGAGGACAAAGGCCCTATTCAACGAGACTCACCAATACATCGTGTCGAGGTAGTGAACGTAGTGCTTACTAGAGGCCAACAAAAAGACAAGAATCCAATTCAAGATATGGATGAACCAATCGCAAGAGAGTAAGTAGCATCATCCATGGGGCTAAACGAACCAATATCAATATTAGAACGTATCCCAATATTGAGACCTCAACAGAGTGAGGAACCCAATTCAGTTCCACATGTCAATTTATCAGGACAATCCAATCCAGGTTCTATTATGGGCTTCGTACACAGTATGAGACTTGAATCGGTGATACAATCCATTGAAGTCCTAATTACGCAGGCTTCAGTTCCGTTCCAAGTAGCTTCGATCTCTACGCAGTTTCGAGAAACATCCTATCTATTGAAAGATCCTCTTGGGGGTAGAAATTCCAAAGAAAGCCAGGCTACTGTTTCAATTCCGAGTCCAGGGCGGAAGAATTTCTTACCTCACGGAGTTAAACTCAAATCAATGAAAAGAAAGAGGGCATTGAAAATTATCCAAAATATGGAATCCTATGATATTTTGAAGGATCTGGATGCTATTCGGCCTTCTATTTCTATGAAGCAACTTCTAACGGTCGCACTAGAGTGTCGTTCTACATTGAATTCATCATTAATACGGCATAAGTACCGTAATAAAGAAGTTTGTGAAGTCAGTTTGAACCTTGACCCAGGTGCACCAACCATCAATGTTTCAATTGACGGTGTTATGATCTCAGGTATTCAAGAAGATGGTGGTTCTAGCATCAATTTAATGAATGTGGATACAATGGAGGACTTGGATCTAAAGCAATTGCTACCTATGACATTGGTCTTGCGAATGGCAGATCATAGTCGGGTAAAGCCAATGAGAATCTTACGCAATATTGCCACTGTAATCGTGGGATTGACATACAAAATCGATTATATTGTATTCCGATTACAGAGTTCTACATTATCGTATCTCATTTTATTGGACAGACCTTGGCTTTATCAAGCCAAAGCTAAGAACAATTGGGGCTAAGGCACATTGACAATTGAAAAAGGCCGGGATCACATTGTTCTACAGATGTACTCGGTACAATATCATGGAGAGTTTCAATTGCTAGCATCTGAATTAACGTCAGACGATGAGCTTAGCTCCGATGACGATGCAGTAGCACCAATTATGGAGGCGCCCGTGGAGGCAGCACTACACCCTAGAGTGGTGTACCAATATGGAGATCCGAAGGAGTACTTGATATATCCGACGGACTCAGAAAACTCGGATTATGTTAATACTGATTGGATGATCAAGTATGATGTATACCATGTTACTGCCCTGGACACAGGATTGAGTACTTTGTACATGTTGAACTTATTGATTGACTTTAAACCAGCGCGGGGGTTGAAACAAAACATCGTCATTGCACCTTTATGTCAAACTATCAACTTGGCGACCATAGCAGAACCTTGAATAATTAAGGTCTACGAAGGTATTAAGGAACAAGAATTGACTTGCTGGACCGAATTTTTCTTGTATCATATATCCACTTTTACTTGAACTTATGATAATTTAAAAGGTATTCCCATTGAAGTCTGTGAGCATCGTATCATTTTAGAGGAGAACGCTAAACCGGTATGGCAGAGGCAACATCGCCTTAATCCTAAATATTTCCTCATAGTAAAGGAGGAATTCGACAAACTTCTTGCAGTTGGTTTTATTTACCCGATACCAAATAGTGAGTGGGTTTCTCCAATCGTGATGGTGCCGAAAAAGAATGGAAATTGTGAGATTTTTTGAAAACTTAATGCGGCCACTAAGAAAGATTACTTCTCATTACCTTTCATGGATAGTATGGATAACATATTGTCATTATCACCACTAGGTAAAAGAATAGGAGTGGGGCACCAGTTAAAGTCATTATGTGGTGTTGTTTTGGGTTGATTGGAGTGCCATTTTTTTGTATTTCTTGTGTTTTCGAGAGAAGTAGTTCTAGTTAAGAGTTAATAATGAGGAGCCAATCACAAGAAAGAGAGCGCATGGTGGAGACCCACAAGCAAGAACTATTCCGAACTCGCAGTAATTCAAATTTGGAATTGGAAAAAGCAAAAGATCAGTTGGTAATGGAACGAGAAAAGACCGAGTTATTAGCGCAAGAGAAATTGGTATTGAGTGACCAATATAGATGTGAAATGGAGAGGTTAAGGGCTAAAATTGAGGCCTTGAATGTCGAGGAGACAAGATTGGCAGAGGATCTAGTTACTTTTGGTCAAGCACAAGTATCGATGTTGCCAATTTCCGAAGTTCAAGAAGAGAGGAGTCACTTTCAGCACCAGTTGGAATTGAGAGATGCCGAGATCCTAAAATTGGAAGCTCAAGTCCGTGAACTGTGCGAGTACAATGAAGACCTTTCAGCTCAGTTGAGGTAGGAGCCGATGGAAGGATTGGAGGAGGACGAAGATTTGTAGTTGGAACCGAAATCGGTGGAACCAATAACAGATACTGTGACAATTGATTAATTAGATAGGCCAGAGGGATCGCAATTTTTGTAGAGTTTTGTTAGATAATTTTTAGATAGGTATCAATTGAGTGTTTGCGAGGATGCTGCACAATTAGGAGTGGGGCTATGTAGAATAAGTAGTTATTTTCAGAATATAGATACCTAGTGTAAAGTATAAACAGGAATAGATAACTACTGAAAAGGTGGTTCAACAGGTAGAATGGATGAATAGTCAAGAAAAGTAGTTATCATCTGTAGTATAGGAATTGGTATCTCGGAGTAGTATAAGGAGGATGGGAGAGGGGAAGAAAATGCCAGACTGTGAGAGTTGTGAGCCGGGGTAAGCTTGGTACTACCTCTTTTCTTTTGTTTGTTATTTTCTTTGAATAAGAGGATTGAAAGTTTTTGAATATTGTGAAGTGAATTATGGAATGGAAATGTGATTGGTATTATTTGAGAAGAAGAAAGATTGAATGCTGAAATCTGATTGTAATTCAGCAAAGAGAATGAGTCTGTGTTTGTGTGAAACATTGTAATGTGAATGGCAGTTCTGTGTAAAGAATTCCAGTGATTGGAACGAGGGTAATTGTGTGCTGAAAGCTGTGAGGGCGCAGTATTATAGTTGGAGATTATGAGGGTGAATATATTGGTAGGAATAGCAGTTATTGGTATGACTGAATTGCTGTAAGGAAGAGACCGATAAGGTGAAGGATGAGATTATAGTTTCTTTGTGTATTCAGATATTGGAAATAGAGACGATACATTTAGGAGGTAATTGATTATGTAACCCTAACATGAACGCTTAAGCAACTAGTCATTCCCCATGTTCGAATCCCCCTATATGGGTTTATGCTGGGAGGTTTCTTCCGGAATAAGTAAAACTAGCAATCACAATAAGGCTTTAGCTTTATTGTTAGATACAAGTAATTGAAACATTGCTCTTATCTTTATGTTCTTATATCATGTATAAATAATTAACTTACAAAAATCAATGACTTGTAACTTTTCAAAAAACCATGTTGAAATCTTTACGAATGCTATGTAGGTGTAACAATGATGTGAGCTTCCTTGACTCTAAAACATTTGTCTAATTCTTAGAAGGCTATTGCATTTGAATTCTATATCATATTGCTATATTTTATATAGAAAAAATTTCTAGACATGCACTAGTTCTAGTACCTCAAGCAAATAATTATCGAACTATTCCTTGGCTATGTTTTGTGCTTGCTAGTTCTTACATTTCCTTTCTTCATTCTATTAAACTCTCTCATTGAATTCCTTTTCATAAGCTTTTTGATATTCATCATTCCTTCAATTGTCTACATCACATTCTGTAATCTTATTATACGTTATTGTATTAAGCACATTAACATTAATGCACCAAGTACCTAGCTATAGAAGATAAATAGAAATACAACAAAAAATTTCTACCAAGTCTAGAAGAGTCATAAATAAATTCTAAATAATCTTTAATAACTCTAATCAAATTCTAACTAATTCAAAAGAAAATTAAAGAAATTACAAAAGAAATACTAAAAAGTCATAAATTAATCTAAAAATAATAATAATAAAGAAATACTAAAGAAATAAAAATAATATTTAAAAATATTAAAATATTTTTTTTAAAGAAATAATAAAAAATCCTTTAAAATTACTAAAAATAAAATCTTTAATAAATTTTAAATAAATCCTAATAAAATCTTAATAAAATTCTAATTAAATCTTGATTGATTCTAAATATTAAGTAAATAATAAATAAATCCTAAAGAATTCTAATAAAATCTTAGATAAAATTTTAATCAAATCTTTATGAAATCCTATTTAAATCTTATACCAAACCTTAATCAAATCTTAAATCTTTTTCAAATCCTAAAATAATTCTAAAAAAATTATATATAAATCGTAAATCCTAAATCAATCCTAATCAAATCCTAAATAAGTCCTAAAATTTTAATAAACTCTTAATAAATCCTATAATACACTGAAATTACAATTAATTATTGAAATTCTAATATTCTAAAGCCAAAAATTTCTTAATTTTATTGTTCAATAGATCTCAAATTTTTCACATTTCTCAAAAGTCAAATTAAGCACATATGCCTAAAATTTTATTTCAACCCAATTAACAAATTGTCAAATATTTTAGAAACCCTCACAAGTTTTTTAAATCCCAAATCTCAAGAACTCAATATATTTTAGCTTTAATAAATTATGAATAAATCATTAGATGAAGCTTAAACTTATAAAATAAATAGTGCAATAATAATCACTTAATTATAAAATTTTAGTTATAAATCATTTATAAATATTACACATTTATCCTAATTATAAACTCTTTGAATTCTTCAAAATCTAAAGTCACTTGCAACCTTAACATTGCAAAGCATTTACAAAGTCATTATGTACTCAAATCACTTAAAATTTTTTTTGCTCTCAAATCCTACTCTCCAATCAACCAAAGAATCCTAGAGTTACAATAGATGTGCAATACTATGCCTTAGGATCTAATTTTGACCTTGGTTCACAGCTGGTCCTTTTTGAATATTAATTCTTCATATTTTGAGGTAATTTTTATTAAAAATTATTTTTAATATTTTTTTAAATATGACTATATTAATTACTAATTTTTTTAATTTGGTTCATTTATGCTTCTATAAAGTGAATAGAAATCTCTTTTATATAAAAAAAAATATTAAGACTAAAATTTTTACTACTTCCTATTATTTATCTTTATTTTTCTATTATATCATTCTACTAGGCTATTCTTTAATAACATTCATATTATTATTTTTACCATATAGTCATGTTAGCATATGAAAATATCAAGTTTATTTTCTTCCTCAAATTTTATAGTCACCAGATCATATTTTATTCCAATCTAATATACTTACAATTAAATCAATATTTTTTTTTGATGAACAATAAGCTTCTACTATGAAGGATATAAATCTCAAAGAACTAAAAGATCAATATATCCTTGCATTACTTAGAAAGATTAGAAAATTATTCAAAGATGATATAATATTAAACTAGAATGGCTATTGCCAAAGACAAGAAGACTAGAAAGTCTTAAAACAAGACTAAGAATTAATAAGGCATTAAGAAGAATGAAGAAGGCTTCATTCTTGCTTCTATATAACCTATCTAATTAAGAGCTACATGGTGATGTCATATAAGATCTTCAATACATATCCAACTTGCAAGATACGTGTCTTAACTTGCAAGGTAAGTTTTTTATATATACTACATTGTTAGCTTATACTACAAGTTATCAACATGTACAATAAGTAGCTAATTTTTTGGCCAATTTTTCAACCTATTAATCAACTACAAATATGTATAAATTCAATATTGCATCTATTCAGTTTTTAAAAAGTTTTTTTACAAAATATTATCATTTATTTATTTTAAATTATTTTAATTTATTTATATTATCTATATAATTATTAAAATAAATGTGTGTTCATGACATTACTTCCTTTAAAGAAATGAGTTCTATGAGGAGTAATGATCACATGTTGATAAAGACAAAGATACAAAAAATTATATTTTTTACATATTTTCATCTTTGTTTCTTTTGAAGGTAGTTGATAGGTCCTCATAGCTATCAATAATATTATATTTTAGGATAAAAAGACCATCCTATCATTTGGTTGTTGTTAAGGTTTTTATAACTTCTATTAAAGAAAATATTTGTAACACCATCAAGAGTCATTCTTACTTCTAGTGAAATGATCAAACATAAAAAGTCTCTTTTAAGATTAAGATATCAAATACATTCTATCTTGCCATCTATTTAAAGAAGAATATATTATTTTTGAAGGCCTTCATCTCTATTATATCATCTTAAAGGTTGTGACAATTATAATATCTCATTTGATAAGTCAATAAATGATATTTTTTGAGTTGAATCTACTAGTTTTTGGTTCTTTCTCTTTTTAGTGCCATAAATATATAAAAATTAAAAACAAAGATAAAAAAATAAATAAAAAATAAATAGAATGAAATCTTCTCTAAATATTATTTTTTTTATAGGAAAGATTTTCTATTCTTCATTTTGATTTTAATGGATGTCATTGGTAAAAAATATCAACCTTCTTGTTGCATTTATAAGATTCTTAGTAAGCTCCTATTTATATTCACTAATATCATATCCGCACCAATGAATAAGATATTCTAATTTATTTTGGCACCACCTAAGGTCTAAGACTTCTTCTATTTTAAATGCTTAAGTGTTATTTATTTCTATGAAAGGATGTGGCATTTGTCTTCTTTCTAAGATATTTACTCTTTTATATGATTCAAGAAGAGACACATAGAAAATGTGATGGATCTTCATAGAATTCAATAAATAAGTAATTGAATTGATTTATTTACAAAAAAAATGGTTTAAGCTTACAATAATCCAACTTGTCACAAAAGAAACTAGTAATAATGTTGCAACAAGTAATTATACCTTATTGCAAACTTGGAATTGAGATTCTTTGTAATAAGCATTTGTATTGGTTTTTTGTAGTTCTTAAGCTTCTTTCAATTATGCCTTTAATATTGTATGTATCTCAGATTAACAACTTATGAAATTTTCTACCACATGATTTTCAATTTTTGAAAGTCAAAAGCATTAAGTTGTAGATAAAAATTATAATTAGCAAAGAAAGGTATTTGGTATATAGAAAAATATATCATATTACTATAAGCAAACTCTACCAATGATAAAAGTATTGTTTAATCATCTTGTTGGTAGTTGATGGTACATCTCAAATATTACTCCAAAACTTAGTTTATGCACTTTGTTTTTTCATTGGTTTGAAAAAAAAATACAAATATAGATTTATTTTTATCTTTAGAATCTTTAAAAGAATCTTTTAAAATCTTAATACAAATACAGTCTTTTTATTTAATATAATATTTTTTAAAATCTATGATAATAATAGATGTTATTAAAGAAAAACTTAGTAGTTTCTTTACTAGTGATTTATTTTGTACATGGTACAAAATATGCTATTTTGATAAAATAATCTACTATCACAAATATAAAATTATAAGAACATGAAATTAAAAGATCTGTGATAAAATCCAAAGTAATAAAAAACCATAATTGATGTAGAATAGATAATGGCTAAAGAAGTCTATAAGATTGATAATGAGGAATTTTTAACTTTGAAAAAACATCATATGATTGTACAAAGTCTTTGATTGCTTTTTACATTTGAAACTACTAAAAAAATTTGAATATTATCTTCAAAGTCTTATTGTACTTAAAATATCTAGTTGTTGAAAAGTTATAATAAGCTTGAAGAATATATAATTGTTCTTTGACTTTGAGAGTATATAATTTTTTTTAAAAATAAATTAGATTATTCTTAAATTTAAAATTCAAAGTATCATGAGATTTTAAAAAATTATTCTTAATATCATAAATAAGACAAATAGAAGACATACTTAATTTAACTTATTTGATAAAGATTGAATAAATAATAAATATTGATTTGATAGCTCAAAGATGAAAATATTTTGACTTTAAAAGAAATATTTTTTATTAATTAAAAGATGCATCTCCTTCTTTGAGTGCAAGATAAGACTATCTAGAAAGGACGTCTAATAAACCTTATTGTTTTTTGAATCAATAAGTGATTATGAAATCAAATCTTCAAAAATATGCTCCAATAGATTTGATGATAATTTGAAATATGTATTGACATAAAATACTCTAAGTTCTTATGATCCATATATATATATAGTGATTAAATTAGAAGTATCTTTTAAATTATGACTCTATTTTTTTAATGAATCCACAATTGAAACTAATGCTTTATTGTAAATCTTGTAGTTAAATTTGGCTACTAAAACTTTCTTGGAATAAAAAACTATTTGGTAGATTTTGTCATTTTCTTCTATTTATAACAATTTTATATTAATAGCAAAATAAGATGCATCTATTTCTAAAAAAATACCTTAAAAAAAGTTGACACTATATAAAATTGGTATAAAAATAAATATTATCTTTAAAGCTTTAAAAGGTGCTTCAGCTTCTTTATTCTATTTAAGTTTATCTTTACATATTAGACATGTAAGAAGACCCACAACTTGAAAAAATTCTTCATAAATATCTGATAATAATTAGTAAATTTCAAAAAATATTCGATATCTTTAATTATTTTTAAAATCTTCTAATCTATGATAGTATAGACCTTCTTAGGATCTATTATAAGGCCATTGTTTGAAATGTTGTATTCTATGAAGTCAACTTGAGTTGTATGAAATACATACTTTCCTATCTTGGCATATAATCATACATCTATAGATTTTTGTAAGACATGACAAATATAAAAATTTTATTCTTTTATATTTTTAGAATAGATTAAAATATTATTTATATATATATATATATATATATATATATATATCAAAAAAATTATAAAAGTGTAGAATATGTAAATAAATTTTGTGGTAATTTATTGGTTGGTTATTAACAACCTTGAGAATTAGACTTATGATTAGGCAGTTTAGTTGGTAACAATAGGTTGTTAGTGGAACAAATGGTTAAGAATTCAAAGATTCATAACCTTTGAAATCTGTTGGCTGACAATCCATCTTTTGGTAGGATAAAGATGTTGAAAAAAGAGAGATCGGGGCCAAACTATGAGAGTCGTAAGCTGGGGTAAGCTTGGTCCTACCTCTTTGTTTTCTTTGCTTTTATTATTTGCTTATGAAGAATTGTGATTGAGAGAAGTATTGTTGAAACTGTGATTAGAATATTATGGAATATGACTTTAGACTGACCATTTTGGAAAAAATCTGTGACCTTGAGAATTGAGATTATCGAATTGTGTTGTGTTAAGTGAAGATATTGAATTTTGTGTGATGAATTGAGAAACTGAATATAATAAGTAAGTTGGAGATCAGTAAGTCATTATATATAAACTGCAAAGAGAGTAAGTGAGAGATGAATTGATAAGAATATGGAAGTATTGTTGAATTGATAGTCATAGAATGGATTATGTATTGAATTAAGAGAGAAGTAGTAAGCCTTGGTGTTTTGTAGTTTGATAATTGATTTTAGATAGCTAGAGTACAGTCAATTGTGACACTAACAGACTCAATTCATATAATGAATCTTTTCTCGTGTTCAAATCCACCTCTATTAGTTTAATTCCTTTGATATATTCAAGCTTAAATACAACAAAAATAAATATTTTGGTACCGCTGCTGGGGAAATGATAACAATATGAAATGTTAAAAATTGATTGTATGGGAGATGGAATTATATGTTGAATGAGAATGTGAGAAGAACCAATTTTAGGATTATAAATATGTGAGTTATAATTCAAGGCAGTATTGATTTTGTAAAGAAGAATGAAAGATTATGAGTGATAATCATGAAGGACAGGATTATCAAAAAATTAATCGACAAGCAAAAGAAAGAGAAGAGCGATTACGCATAAGAAATCTTCTATGGAAACGCCAAAAAGGAATTGTAGGTCCAAGTAAAATCAAAGGAAGAAAAATTCAAATTCAAATAGCAAGGAGACCAGTGATAACACCAATGGCCGCAAGAGTGCCATAAGTACCAATTGCAGTACAAATGGGAGCAGTAGAAGACCGAACTACAAGTGTGGCACCATTACCTACTTTTAATGGTTAGTCGGGCTCTAATCCCGATCACCATATATCTCAATTCTTGATAGCCTGTGTGGCTAATAATGGTAGAACTGAAGATATTTGGTTGAAATGGTTGCCAGTAACTTTAAAAGATACAGCTTTTGAATGGTATAATAGGCAACCAGTGGCTAGATTTTTCAATTAAGAGGCCTTGATGAATGCCTTCCTAACTAATTTTAGACCAATTGGATTTGAAGATTGACTTAGAGAAAGTTTTATGGATAGCAAGATGTTTGCCGGGGAATCAATAGAGTCCTATTATGGCTAGGTCACAGATATACTTTGTAAATGGCCAAATAATCAAATGCCAAACGTATTTATATTTTTGATATTAATAAATGATTTACATCCACTAGAATTAAAAATGTTTGTAAAAGAGGCTCGATTAGCTATGATAGAGGCATCGTTGGTACGAGCAAAGATGTAAGAAGAATGTCATTATGACCAATTGTTAACAGTGGGAGCCACGATGATTTCAAGTTCAGGAAGCCAACAAATATAATCGAGAAATGTGTTGATGGGTAATTATCTACAAATAGCTGCTTCTAATATGAAGAATGTTATGTTGCAAAAACTAATTAATGCTACCCCATTCCAAGCTATAGCGCCAATAACAATGATACCTTATTTTACATCACCAACCTATCAACAACCAGAGTTATTCACAAATGCGACTGTTAAAGATCCAAATGAAGCCTTGTTATTAAATCTAACAAAGAAAATGGAAGAATTGGCTGTGAATTTGGCTAAAGATAAAGAGAAACGACATAAGCCTTCTAATACGAGACCTAATATATGGTGTAATAATTATAAGAGACAAGGTCATTTTGATATGGAATATCCATCACCCAGACAAACATGTATTCAATGTACATTTTGTGGAGGAAAGCACCCTACCCAAAATTACTGGCATTTACAAAGGCAACAAGAGTTCAATAATTAGACATTAATATAGGTAATTCAATGGAATGTTAATCAAGTATAGACTAAAAATATAGGTGGTTGAAATAATAATTACCCAAATCGACCTAATTGTGGCTTTGGAAATTTTTAAAATACTAATTATAATCAATTTTATAGAACAAATATCCAGAATAATAGAAATAATCAAGGAGGTAATTTCCAAAGTATACCAATTTAGTAGTCTAATTCTCGACCAATAGCAATTGGTCAACCAAGATTATTTACTATGGCTACTTGGAATCGACCTAATAGATATATTCTAGAGGAGACTCCAAGTGTACCTGATGATATGGGCCGAAAACCACTACGTTGCTACCGGTACCGGTAAATTGGTCATTATGCTAGTGAATGTTCTAATCCAAGGTTTATAGACGAATATGCTCCAATATGTAGAAATTACAAGCAATCGAGTCATTTTCATTATCAATGCAATGTTCCATTTAATCCTAATAATCATGATTAGAAGATACAATCGACTGTATAAATTATAGAGGAAAAAAATAACGGGACATAAGAATCATCAATTCATTAGGTAGAAGTAGTCTAAGCGGTCCCTACAAGAAGTCAGCAAAAGAAAAAAAGACCAATTCAACATTTGAGTTATCTTGAAGCAAAGGGCCAATTAGACCCAATTATGGGGCCATCCAATCCAAGTCCAAAATGGGCCCCTTACTCAGTATAAGACCTGAATCGATTATGCACCCTAATGAGGTACTGATAATGGAGGCTTTGATTCCATTTCAAGATGTTCCGTTCTCTACACAATTTTGGAAAACTTCCTGTCTGTTGAAAGATCTTCTCAGAGGTGTGAATTCCAAAGAATCAATATCAACCTAATTGGAAGAATAATCTTACCCGTTGAAAGAACCAATTTTACAGGCTCTGTCAAATTCAGTTCCAGTAGCTTTAGAAATTTCCAATATAGAGAAAATTAATTTACCTACGTCGGTGTCTAGGATTGGAAAGAAGAAATGGACATTGAGAATTACCACTAATACAGAATCATATGATATTATCAAGGATAAGAACTCGATGAAAAAGAAATTCAGACAAATGAGCCTTCACTCAAAGAAAGGTAACAAAATATAAATAAACAAGTATGTATATTGAAAGAGAAACTGGAATGGCTATTGCCAAAAGACAAGAAAATTAGAGACCCTTGAAACTAGACTAGAAGCAAGAAAGGAGTTGACAAGAGTGAAGAAGGCTTCACTCTTGTCTCTATATACACTATCTAACTAGGAGTTACGTGGCAACATTCTATAGGACCTTTGATAAGTGTTGACTTTGTAGGACACATGCCTTGACTTACAAGGCAAGTTTTTCTATGTGTGGGCCACATTGTTAGCTTGGTCTTCAAGCTAACAACATGTGTGGCACATGGCCAACTTGTTGACCACGTTTCTAATCCAAAAAGTCAATTAAAGACACCTATAAAATCAAAGCAGTGTCTATCAAGCTTCTAAGAAGCTTTCATACCAAATACTATAGAATTAACTTATTTTTATCTATTTTTTTTTACTTCTACTTATTTATATACATAATTACTCGCTTACATGAGTATGTCCGTGACATTATGCCACCTTTTAGGGACGAGTTCCATGAGGAGCGGTCATCATATGTTGTAAAAATCTATGATGGGACGAATTTTATTCGCCACATACTCTGATCCTTGTTCTTTTCGAAGATGATTGATAGGGCCTTTCAACCATTGGTAGTGTTCCATATGAAGGCGAAAAGACCACCCAATTATTTGATCATTGTTGAGGCCTTCATAACTTCCTTCAAATAGAACATTTGGAACACCATCAAGTGTTGTTCCTACTTCTAGTAAAACCACCAAACATGGGGAGTCCCTTCCTAAGTTGTGATACCAAACGTATTGTATCTCGCCATCTATTCGAGGAAGAATATGTCATTCTTGAAGATCTTCATCTCAATTACGTCGTCTTGAAGGTTGTGACAATTATAATGTCTCGTCTAGCAGATCAGCAAATGAAGGCTCTTGAGTCAAATCTGCTCGTTGTTGATTCTCAATCTCCCGAGCATCACAACTACAAAGAAGCTATAAACAAGGATTGAAAGTAGAATGTTATCTTGCCTAGATGTTGTTTCTTTTATAAAGGTTTTAATCTTAAATTTGATGGATGTCGTCCATGAAAAGCCTCCATCGCATTTGTTGCATTTGCAAGATTCTTTACTAGCTCCCATGTGCATTCACTAATATCATATCCATGCCAATAGATAAGATATTCTAATTTATTTCAACGTCGCCTTGAATCTAAGACTTCTTCTACTTCAAACTCTTCATTATTGTCCACTTCTATAGGAGGAGGTGGAGCTTGTTGTCTTCTTCGTATGTCCACTATCTTGTATAGTTCAAGAAGACACACGTGGAATACTGGATGGATTTTCATTGACTCTACTAGATGTAAACGATATGCGACAGGATTGATTTGTGCAGAAATAGAAAATGGTCCCAGCCTTTGATAGTCTAGCTTGTCACAAGAACGAGTGGTCTTGATATTGTGATGAAGTAGCTATATCTTATCACCTAAGTGGAATGGTAGTTGTTCCTTTCGATAGATATCCGCATTGACCTTTTGTTATTCTTGAGCCTCTTTTAACTATGCCTTCATCATTGCATGTAGCTTTGACAAACGAATTGCCAAATCTTTTGTAGCACGATTATCAACTTTTGAAAAGTCAAAAGTATCAAGTCATGGATGATAACCATAATTAGCAAAGAAAGGTATTTTTTTTTGTAGAAGAATGTACCATATTATTGTAAGCAAACTCTGCCAATGCCAAAAGAGTTGTCCAATCATCTTGTTGGTAATTAATGGTACATCTTAAATATTGCTCCAAAACTTGATTAACACGCTCCATTTGTCTATCAGTTTGAGGATGGAATGTTGAAGATAGTTTTATATCCACTTTTAAAATCTTGAAAAGAGTCCGCCAAAATCTTGATACAAATTGTGTTCCCCTATCTGATATAATATCCTTGGATAATCCATGATAGCAATAGATATTGTCAAGAAAGAGCTTAGCTGTTTCTTCACCTCTGATAGATTTTGTACATGGTAAAAAATGTGCCATCTAGGTAAAACGATCTACTATCATAAATATAGAGTCATAAGAACTTGAGATTGGAAGATCTGTGATGAAGTCCATAGAAACAAAATACCATGGTTGTTCTGGAATAAGTAATGGTTGAAGAAGTCTAAAAGGTCGATGACGAGGAGTTTTTGATCTTGAGCAAACATCACATGGTTGTACAAAATCTTTGACTGCCACATTTGAGGTGACTAAAAATCCCTAGATATCAGCTCTTAAGTCTTATTGTATCCAAAATTTCCTACTACTGGAAAGTCGTGACGAGCTTGAAGAATACGTAAACGTGCTTCTCATTCTAGAACATGTAGGCGTCCTTCGAAATACAGTAGGTTGTTCTTGAACTCGAATTTAGAGGGATCATGAGATTTAGAAGAATTATTCTTGATATCATGAACAAGAAGGTCTGAAGACATACTTAACAGGACTTGCTTAAGAAAAATTTAAATCAATAGTCAATGTTGATTTTATTGCTCGAAGATGAAATTGCTCTGATTTCAAGAGATCTGTTCTTTGTTGCTCAAAAGCTACATTTCCTTCTTTTGGTGTAAGATAAAAACGTCTAGACAAGGCATTGAACAAACCTTGTTATTTTTCTAGCCAATAAGTGATGATGAACTCAAATCTTGATAAAGACATACTCGAACGAGCTTGACGATGATTTAATACATGTACTGACATGTAATATTCGGGGTTCTTGTGATCCGTATACACGGTGATTGGACAAGAAGCGCCTTCTAGATAATGACACCATTCTTGAAAAGAATCCATAATTACAAAAAGTTCTTTGTCATGGATCTCACAATTGATTTCTACTGCTGAGAATTTTCTTGAATGAAAGGCTATTGGATGAAGTTTGTCATCTATTCCCATTTGTGACAAAATCGCACCCAGAGCAAAGACTGATGCATCTGTTTTCATAAAGAACGCTTTGGAAAAATCAACACAATACAAGATTGGTACAGAAACAAACTCTGTCTTTAAAGATTCAACAAACGTTGTCTTTAAAGATTCAAAAGCAACTTTTTCTTCTTGATTCCATTGGAGTTTGTCTTTACAAGTCAAACGTGTAAGTGGAGTTGTAACTTGAGAAAAGTCTTTGATAAAGATCCAATAGTAGTTGGCAAATCCCAAAAAGCATTGGATATCTCTTACCATTTTTGGGATCTTCTAATCTACAATAGTTTGAACTTTCTTAGGATCCATCATAAGTCCATCATTTGAAATGATGTAACCTAAGAAATCAACTTGAATAGTGTGGAGTACACACTTTTCTATCTTGGCATAGAGTCCCGCATCTCTTAATTTTTGTAATACACGATGAATATGAAGTTCATGTTCTTCTGGATTCTAAGAATAAATCAAGATGTTGTTTAGATAACAGACCACAAAATCGTCCAAAAACTCTCAAAAAACATCATTCATTAGATGTTGAAAAGCTGCTGGTACATTTGTAAGTCCAAAAGGCATGACATTGTATTCAAAATGTCCATACTTAGTTTGAAATGTAGTCTTCAATTCATCTCCTTCTTTGATACGTACTAGATTGTATGCTCCTCAAAAATCTATTTTTGTATAGATCTTAACTTGATTCAACTGATCAAGAAGTCCAGATATTAAAGATAGTGGATACCTATTTTTGATAGTAATCTTATTGAGTCTTCAATAATCAACACATATAAGAAATGATCTATCTTTTTTCTTCACAAATAGAATAAGAGCTCCTGTCGAACATTTAGAATGGCATATGAAATTCTTGGCTAGCTTTTCTTCAATATACTCCTTGAGTTCAGTCAACTCATTTTGTAATAAACTGTAGATTGGTCTGAATGGCGATTGTGCTCTTTCTTAAAGGTTAATTGAGTAATTATAGGGACAATATTCTTGGAGTGTATCCGCATTCTTTTTTCCAAATACATCTTGAAATTCTTGATATTGGCTTGGAATACTATATGAAGTCTTTGCACCATTAGAAACATGTGTGGCATAAATAATATATGGTGATTCTTTCATAGCAACATGCAAGACAGCTTTTGCACCTATAAACACGGATTTAATTGAACTAGACTTATGATTCTCTACTTGATTAACTATATTGTTAATTATACTTTTAGAGAAAGTAAGAGTTTGAGAAATCTAATCTATTTGAGGGTTGTATTTTTCTAACCACAATAAACCTAAAATGACTGGATTAGAGGAAGATCTAATGATATTAAATACTACAAAGCTATTATGACCATTGATTATTACTTCTATAGGAAGGATTTCATGAGTAATATCTCCAAAAGACAATGGACGACCATCTATGACTTCGACCTGAATAGGTTTAATTTTCTTTACTAAAGATATATTATATCTTTTAGTAAATTCTTCATTTAAGAAACACGTTGAGGCTCTTGAATCTAACAAGGTAGAGGCTTTGTAATATTTAGGTCCTAAAATAATATTTAATGTAAAACAAGGAGAGGGCTCTCACGAGAGAATAGGACCTTTACTAGATGTTGTATAAGGTTCCAGCCGCACGGTCCCTATTGTAGCTGGACAAACTCGTTTTTCGACATATTATCTTCTTTGATAGCCATACTTCTCATTTTGTGGTTGCATCATTTCTTTGGATAATATTGAGCAGTGTGTTTTGGTTCTCTACAATATAAACATAATCCTTCTTGACGACGATGAGTCTTTTCTTGCTCAGTAAGAGGTTCGAAACGTACTGCATCAATTTCCATATCCTCTACTTCCAAATGTATGTGTTGAAGAGGTGTTGGTGTTACCATTGAATTATAGTAATGTTGAGATCCACTTATACAGTTCTCAGATCAAAATTCAAAAAGGTGAGTAGTGCACTTCATAGCAAAGTTAATTGCTTGACTCAATGTTTGAGGATCAGGTAAGTTGAGCATTAATTTTTTTACCTCATATTATAATCTGTAGAAAAATTGGCTAATAAATGCAGCATCATCCTACTTGATATCAGTTGCAAGTTGTCAAAATTGTGAAGCATACAACATTATTGATCGATTGTCTTGTCATAAAATATGGATCTTATTGGTTGCAACACAAATTGTATCATGTTCTCCATACATGGATCGAAACTTTGTTAGAAAAGCCTCTAGATTATCCAATATTGGATCTCGTCGTTCAAAAAAAGATGAAAACCATGATAGTGCTGAACCTAAAAGAAGCGTACCAATGAATCTAACTTGCGATCTTGGAGTTGGATAGCTTTTGGAGTTGAAGTTCAATCACAAGTTGCACTGGATTGATAAATCCTCAAAACTTAGATCTGGTACCATCAAACTTCTCGGGTAGGACAATTCTTGGTTCTCTAACACTGAAAGGGTATTCTACCATAGAAGAAAGGATGTGATTTGGTACAGATATTAAAGCAGCTCCAACCATTTCTATATCTTCACTTCTTGCTAATCTTCTTGCTCATTGTGGTGGTAAATTGAGTTGATGCATCGCAAGTATTAACTCCCTCAATTGCTCTTGTATTTGTGCCATTGCACTCTTTATTTCAACAAGTTCTGCCATGATAACACTTAGAAAAGAGAAGATGTCTAATATCGCTCAAGACAAATAGAAAAGAAGACTTGAGAAGAAAGAAAATACTATGGACACTATCAGTTTAGAAGAGGATACTCCGCAACTTCTAATATAATTATATCTTATCAAGAAAAAGGGGTAATCCACTCTTAATCATGATTAGACAAAGCTCTGATATTGTAGGTGTATTATTGTCAATCTATCAAGGACAAGAACTTGATGAAAAAGAAATTCAGACAAGTAAGCCTTCACTCAAAGAAATCTAACAAAATATAAATAAATAAATATGTATATTGAAAGAGAAACTAGAATGGCTATTGCCAAAAGACAAGAAAACTAAAGACCCTTGAAACTAGACTAGAAGCAAGAAAGGAGTTGACAAGAACGAAGAAGGCTTCACTCTTGTCTGTATATATACTATCTAATTGGAAGCTACGTGGCAACATTCTATAGGACCTTTGATAAGTGTTGACTTTGTAGGACACATGCCTTGAATTTCAAGGCAAGTTTTTCTACGTGTGGACCTTATTCTTAGTTTGGTCTTCAAGCTAACAACATGTGTGGCACATGGCCAACTTATTGATCATATTTTTAATCCAAAAAGTCAATTAAAGACACCTATAAACTCAAAGCAGCATCTCTAAAGCTTCTAAGAAGCTTCTATATCAAATACTATAGAATTAATTTATTTTTATCTACTTTTACTTACTTCTACTTACTTATTTATGTAATAACAGGCTTACATGAATATGTTCATGACAGATATTCTAAAAGATTTGGGCACTATACAGCCCATGATCTCTATGAAGCAACTATTGGCGGTTGCACCTGAGTGCCGAACTATCTTGAATTCCTCATTAATTCGTCGCAGATCTCGAAATAAAGAAATTCGAGAAGTAAATTTGAATCCCAATCTTGGTGCATCAACGATTGATGTCTCAATTGATGGAGTATTAGTATCAGGAGTACAAGTAGACAGAGGATCTAGTGTAAATCTTATGAATGTCACTACAATGGAGGAGTTGGATTTAAGTCACTTATTGCCTACTATAGTAGTTTTGAGAATGGCTGACTCCAATCGAGTTAAACCTATGGATATTTTATGAAGTATTGATAGAATAATTGCGGAGATTACTTACAAAATTGATTATATTATTTTCCGATTATGAAGCTCTATATTGTCATATCCAATTTTATTAGGGCGATCGTGGTTGTATCAAACTAAAGCTCAAAATGATTGGAGCCATGATACATTGACAATTGGAAAAGGTAATGATAAAATTATGCTTCAAATGTATCCTATCCAATATCACGGAAAAACTCAATCTACCAATTTAGAATTCACATTGGATTGTAAAGATGAGTCTATAGAAGAAGAAATTAGTACACCTGACTCAATTTATGCTGAAACAAGGCAAGTTGTTGAGTACACTAGAATGAAATAGCAGTGCAGGGGACCAAAAGAGTACTTAGTTCCTCTAGATATTATTAACGATTTTGATCATATGATTGCATATTGGATGAATAGACATGATGTTAATCACATTAGTGCTATGGAACTGGAGTTGGAAAGTTCTAATTTATCAGATTTTATGAAAGATTCTAAAATTGAGTAAAATATTATTCTAGAGACTCCTAAAATTCCATGATGTCAACCCATTAATTTAGGTACATGAAAAGCTTCCCATATCATTCAAATTAACGATCGTATAAAACGCAAGGAGAAAGAAATTTGGCTGGATTACTTCTTAATGCATAAAACTACTTTCGCATGATCGTATATAAATTTGAAAGGAATTCCAGCTGAAGTTTGTGAGCATCAAATTATATTGGAGGAGAACGCTATACCAATACGTCAAAGACAACATCGACTTAATCCAAAATACTCACTTATGGTAAAAGAAGAACTCGATAAACTCTTGGAAGTTGGATTTACATATCTAGTTCCTTTCAGTGAATGGGTTTCGCCAATTGTTTTGGTACGGAAAAAGAATGAAAAAGTTTGCATCAATCAAGATTTTTGCAAATTAAATATGGCTACCAAGAAGGATTATTTTCCTTTACCATTTACGGATAGTATATTGGATGTTGTCGCTGGACATGAATATTATTCATTTCTTGATGAATTTTCCGGTTATAATTAAGTTAAGATTACAAAAAAAGATTAGTTAAAAACTACTTTTATTACGGATTGAGAGACCTTTGCCTATAAAGTTATGCCGTTTGAGCTTTGTAATGCATCAGCTACATTTCAAAGGATAATGATGCAAGCATTCCAAGATTATCTACAAATTTCAATGGAAATATTTCTAGATGACTTTTGTATATTTAGTATGAGAGCCAAGCATTTAGAATGTCTAGATCAATGTTTGAATCAAAGTGCCAAATATGGAATTTCTTTAAATTCAAAAAAGTGCCAATTTGGTGAACCTTCAGGTAAATTATTGGATCATATAGTTTCTATGGCAGGCATTGCTACAAATTTGGATAAAATGAAGATCTTAATAGAATTAAAGCAACCAGACACTATTATGAGTGTTCGAGCATTTGTCAGCCATGTCAGTTATTATGGATGATTTATCTATCTATTTGTAGTTATATGCCTTTTCTTGACAAATCTCTTGAAGAAACCACCAACCGATGGGACCAGTCCATTTTGGACAAAGGAATGTACAATTGTATTTGAAATATTGAAACAAAAATTGATTTCAACACCAATATTGGTGGCACCTTGTTAGACAAAATCATTCCAAGTTTATAAAGATGCATCTAATGTCGCGATTGGTTCTGTGCTAAGCCAGAAAGATGACCAGGGTTTTGATTACCCTATTTATTATATAAGTCATCAATTGGTAGCAACTAAAAGAAATTATATAACAACCAAAAGAGAAGTATTGGGAATGATTTATTTTGTACAAAAGTTTTGACATTATCTTCTTGGTTATAAATTTGTTTTCCATGTCGACCATGATGCTTTAAAATATATGATTAATAATCCTCAATTGAGTGGTCGTATTGCATGATGGGTTCTACTCTTCCAAGAATTTGACTTTATTATTCAAGTAAGACTAGAAAAATCACATTCCAATGCGGACCATTTATCTTGGTTATCCAATATATTAGGTAATGAATCCATTAACAATGCACTATCCGATGCAAAATTATTTGCAGTAGATGTAATTACTCCGAAATATAGTGAAATAATTCAATACTTGACATTTCAAACCTTCCCACTCAATTTTAATGAAAAGCTTAAACGACGCTTAATATTAAAATGTGCACCTTATACGATGATTGGTGAAGCTTTATATAAATAAGGCAAGGATGGAGTTTTGCGATGGTGTATTTATCAAACTGAAGTACATACTATATTAGAAGGTTGTCATTTAGACAATTGTGGTTGATATTTTGTGAGGGATAGCACGGCTCGTAAAGCTTTACAGACTAGTTATTGGTGGCCAATAATGTTTGCAGATGCCCACCAATCCGTCTATCATTGTGATCCTTATCAGAGAATGAGTCGACCTATTGGAATTTCAACAATGCCATTGGTATCAATTTTGGCTAAAGTACCTTTTAAAAAATGGGAAATTGATTTTGTGGGACTAATTACATCAACCTTGAGAAATGGACAAAAATGGTATATATTGGTAGCAACAGATTACGTAACAAAATGGGCTGAAGCAATAGCTACGAAAAGTGATAATACAAGTACAGTAGCAACCTTTTTGTATAAAAATATTATTACATGGTTCGGTTGTCCATGAGAATTGGTTAGTGATTGAGGAACTCATTTTATCAATAGTACAATTGAAGCACTTATGGCTAAATATGAAATAAAACATCATAAGACTACACCGTATTACCCTAGAGCTAATGGACAAATGGAAAAGACTAATAGAATTTTATGTAAAACCTTAACAAAAATAGTTTCAGGAGCAAGAACAGATTGGGACACTAAGTTGTTTGCAGCTTTATGGGCATACTGTATTAAGTATAAAGTTACTACCAATGCTACCCCTTTTCAATTGGTTTATGGCCAAGAAATAATATTACCTATTGAATTGAAAGTCCAAAGTTTACGAATTGCTATAGATAATAGATTGAGAGATCATGATTCATTACGACACCATTTAGAAGAATTCAAAAAATTAGATGAAACTAAAGCTAATGCATTAATGATAATGGAAACTACACAAAAATGAAAGAAGACTTATTATAATAGTAAGCTTAGACCAAAGGCTTTTATGCCAAATGATTTGATACTTCTTTATGATAGTCGATTTAAAAATTTTCCAGGAAAATTTCAAGTTCGATGGCATCGACCATATCGAGTTATTGACGGATTTCTAAATGGTTCAGTGCAATTGGAAGATTTTATGGATATTAAATTTATGATATGGATCAATGGCAATCGGCTTAAACTTTACTATACATAAATCCAGGACGGATTTTCTGTTACAAAAAGGGGAAGGATAAATAATGTTGATGATAAGGTAGTAAATGTAAGGTGATAAGAAGTGTTAGGAATATGAATGGGATTAGTGACGACAGTAGTAAAGAGTGGTTGTGAGACCTAGTTAGTAGGATATTTCATCATCAAGAATCGTGGGAAATAAGGGAGGGTCGACCCAATTAATTGGACCATAGTAAGTAAGAAGGGGGCTCTTGACAAGCATCATGTTTTCTTTTGTGTATGTAGCCGTGTATGTGTGTTTTGAGAGATTAGTTGTCAGTGCTTGCTTATGTTAGAATACAATGGCGATTTAGAAGAGTAAGAGGTAGTTGAATAGGAAAAGAAATAACATAATGTAAGGCATAAGGATGAGTTGCCACCATTGGGGTGTATTATTGTGACTAATATGTAGCCGATCCGATTGGATGTTTGTTGGACTAAAGAAAAGTAGCAGGATTTTCAAAGAGTACGTAAGCATGGATTTTTGCACATTTTACAAAACTTACTACCAATTGACGTTCCACTCATAGAAGTTAGAATTAAAGAGAAGTGGATGGCAAAAAAGGAGAAGATGGCAAACATGGTGTCTGAGAAAGCAAGAATGGAGATCGATTAGAAGAAACGGCAAGAGCGGCTGTAGGTAGAGTTTGCGATGTTGCAGACTAAATTAGCCACATTAGCAAAGGAGGCCAATAATTTAGTACAGATCCATATGCCAGTTTCAGCGATAATACCTTCGAAGATACTTTTGAAATTGATAGAAGAATGGCAAAAGATGTTGGAGGAGTGCGACAATCAAATTATCCATCTTAAGTCTCAAGTACGGAAATTGGGTTTGTTGAATGAAGATCCGATGGCGTGTTTGGATGGAGAACCATCGAACACCAAGGAAGACGATGAAGATGTAGTAGAGGAGAAGGTCACCAATTCAAAGGGTGGTAAGCCAACGCCATTGAATGAAAAAGACAACGCTACTACGTCTTTATAAGTTGAGGCTAAATAATATTTGCGAGGACACTGTACAGATAGGAGTGGAGCTATGTAGAATATGTAAATAAATTTTGTGGTAAGTTACTGGTTGGTTATTATCAACCTTGAAAATTAGACTTATAGGTAGGTAGTTTAGTTAGTAACAGTAGGTTGTTAGTAGAATAAATGGTTAAGAATTCAAAGGTTCATAACCTTTGAAATCTGTTGGCTAACGGTCCATCTTTTGGTAGGATAAAGAGGTTGAAAAAAGAGAGATCAGGGTGAGACTGTGAGAGTTGTAAGCTGGAGTAAGCTTGGTGTTACTTCTTTATTTTCTTTGCTTTTATTATTTGCTTATGAAGAATTGTGATTGAGAGAAATATTATTGAAACTGTGATTAGAATATTTTGGAATAAGACTTTGAACTGACCGTTTTGGAGAAAATCTGTGACCTTGAGAATTGAGATTATCGAATTGTATTGTCTTAAGTGAAGATATTGAATTTTGTGTGATAAATTGTTGTTCTTGTTGCATTCAAGCTTTAGTAGACCAAAGCAATTAAATGAATAGAGGTGGATTCAAACATGGAAAAAGACTGATTATATGAATTGGATCTATTAGTGTCACAATTGACTATATTCTCGCTATCTAAAATCAAGTATTAAACTATAAAATACTGAGGATTATTACTTCCATCTTAATTCAAGTCATAATCCATTCTATGATAACAATTCAACAATACTTCTTTCAATCACCATTCTTCGTGAGCAAATAATAAAGAAAACAAAGAGGTAGCACCAAGCTTACCCTAGCTTATGACTCTTAGTCTGACTCTCAACTTACGACTCTCAGTTTGGCTCTCAACTTATGACTCTCAATCTAGCTCTCGATTTCTCTTGCCTCAACCTATTTATCCTACCAAAAAAATGATCCGTCGGCTAGCGAATTCCAAAAGTTATGACCCTTTGAATTCTTAATCATATATTCTACTAACAACCTACTATTACCAAGTAAACTGCCTAACCATCAATCTAATTCTCAAGGTTGTCAATAACCAACCTGTAACTTACTAAAAAGTTTATTTACCTATTCTACATAGCCCCACTCCTAATTGTTAAGCATCCTCACAAACATTATTTAGCCACAACTTATAAAGACGTAACAGTGTAGGCTTCTTCAGTCAATGGCGTTGGCTTACCACCCTTTGAATTGGTGACCTTATCTTCTTTATATCTTTGTCATCTGCCTCGGTGTTTGATGGATCTCCATCCAAATGCGCCATCAGATCTTCATTCAACAAATCCAATTCTCGTACCTGAGACTCACGTCAGGCAATTTGGTTGTCACGCTCCTCCAACATCTTCTACTATTCTTCTGTCGATTTCAAAGGTATCTCCAAAGGTGTTATAGTTGAAACTGGTATATTGGTCCGTACTAAATTATTGGCCTCCTTCACTAATGCTGCTAGTTTAGTCTGTAACATCGCAACCTTTACCTGCAGCCGTTCTTGCCATTCCTTTCAATCGGTCACCATCCTTATTGTTTCAATTATCATATTCACCATCTTCTCTTTGACCACAAAAGAAAATACGATGCTTGTCAAGAGCCCCCTCCCTACTTCTTACTATAGTCCAATCAATTATATCAACTTTTCGTTTTGTAACAGAAAATCCGTCCTGGATTTATGTATAGTAAAGTTTAAGCCGATTGCCATTGATCCATATCATAAATTTAATATCCATAAAATCTTCCAATTGCACTGAACCATTTAGAAATCCGTCAATAACTCGATATGGTCGATGCCATCGAACTTGAAATTTTCCTGGAAAATTTTTAAATCGACTATCATAAAGAAGTATCAAATCATTTGGCATAAAAGCCTTTGGTCTAAGCTTACTATTATAATAAGTCTTCTTTCATTTTTGTGTAGTTTCCATTATCATTAATGCATTAGCTTTAGTTTCATCTAATTTTTTGAATTCTTCTAAATGGTGTCGTAATGAATCATGATCTCTCAATCTATTATCTATAGCAATTCGTAAACTTTGGACTTTCAATTCAATAGGTAATATTATTTCTTGGCCATAAACCAATTGAAAAGGGGTAGCATTGGTAGTAACTTTATACTTAATACAGTATGCCCATAAAGCTGCAAACAACTTAGTGTCCCAATCTGTTCTTGCTCCTGAAACTATTTTTGTTAAGGTTTTACATAAAATTCTATTAGTCTTTTCCATTTGTCCATTAGCTCTAGGGTAATACGGTGTAGTCTTATGATGTTTTATTTCATATTTAGCCATAAGTGCTTCAATTGTACTATTGATAAAATGAGTTCCTCAATCACTAACCAATTCTCATGGACAACCGAACCATGTAATAATATTTTTATACAAAAAGGTTGCTACTGTACTTGTATTATCACTTTTCGTAGCTATTGCTTCAGCCCATTTTGTTACGTAATCTGTTGCTACCAATATATACCATTTTTGTCCATTTCTCAAGGTTGATGTAATTAGTCCCACAAAATCAATTTCCCATTTTTTAAAAGGTGCTTTAGCCAAAATTGATACCAATGGCATTGTTGAAATTCCAATAGGTCGACTCATTCTCTGATAAGGATCACAATGATAGACGAATTGGTGGGCATCTGCAAACATTATTGGCCACCAATAACTAGTTTGTAAAGCTTTACGAGCCGTGCTATCTCTCACAAAATATCAACCACAATTGTCTAAATGACAACCTTCTAATATAGTATGTACTTCAGTTTGATAAATACACCATCGCAAAACTCCATCCTTGCCTTATTTATATAAAGCTTCACCAATCATCGTATAAGGTGCACATTTTAATATTAAGCGTCGTTTAAGCTTTTCATTAAAATTGAGTGGGAAGGTTTGAAATGTCAAGTATTGAATTATTTCACTATATTTCGGAGTAATTACATCTACTGCAAATAATTTTGCATCGGATAGTGCATTGTTAATGGATTCATTACCTAATATATTGGATAACCAAGATAAATGGTCCTCATTGGAATGTGATTTTTCTAGTCTTACTTGAATAATAAAGTCAAATTCTTGGAAGAGTAGAACCCATCATGCAATACGACCACTCAATTGAGGATTATTAATCATATATTTTAAAGCATCATGGTCGACATGGAAAACAAATTTATAACCAAGAAGATAATGTCAAAACTTTTGTACGAAATAAATCATTCCCAATACTTTTCTTTTGGTTGTTGTATAATTTCTTTCAGTTTCTACCAATTGACGACTTATATAATAAATAGGATAATCAAAACCCTGGTCATCTTTCTGGCTTAGCACAGAACCAATCGTGACATTAGATGCATCTTTATAAACTTGGAATAATTTTGTCCAACAAGGTGCCACCAATATTGGTGTTGAAATCAATTTTTGTTTCAATGTTTCGAATGCAATTGTACATTCTTTTGTCCAAAATAGACTGATCCCATCGGTTAGTGGTATCTTCAAGAGATTTGTCAAAAAAAGGTATATAAGTACAAATAGATAGATAAATCACCAATAATAACTGACATGGCCGACAAATGCTCGAACACTCGTAATAGTGTCTGGTTGCTTTAATTCTATTAAGATCTTCATTTTATCCAAATTTATAGCAATGCCTACTATAGAAACTATATGATCCAATAATTTACCTGAAGGTTCACCAAATTGACACTTTTTTGAATTTAAAGAAATTCCATATTTGGCACTTTGATTCAAACATTAACCTAGATATTCTAAATGCTTGGCTCTCATACTAAATGTACAAAAGTCATCTAGAAATATTTCCATTGAAATTTGTAGATAATCTTAGAATGCTTGCATCATTACTCTTTGAAATGTAGCTGATGCATTACAAATTCCAAATGGCATAACCTTATAGGTAAAGGTCTCCCAATCCGTAGTAAAAGTAGTTTTTAACTAATCTTCTTTTGTAATCTTAATTTAATTATAACCGGAGAATCCATCAAGAAATGAATAATATTCATGTGTAGCAACAACATCCAATATACTATCCGTAAATGGTAAAGGAAAATAATCCTTCTTGGTAGCCACATTTAATTTACGGAAATCTTGATTGATGCAAACTTTTCCATTCTTTTTCCGTACCAAAACAATTGGTGAAATCCATTCACTGAAAAGAACTAGATATGTAAATCCAACCTCCAAGAGTTTATCCAGTTCTTCTTTTACCATAAGTGAGTATTTTGGATTAAGTCGATGTTGTCTTTGGCGTACTGATATAGCGCTCTCCTCCAATATAATTTGATGCTCATAAACTTCAGCTAGAATTCCTTTCAAATCTGTATACGATCATGCGAAAGTACTTTTATGTGTTAAGAAGTAATCCACCCAAATTTCTTTCTCCTTGCCTTTTATACCATCATAAATTTGAATGATTTGGGGAGCCTTTCATATACCTAAATTAATGGGTTGACATCATGGAATTTTAGAAGTCTCTAGAATAATTTTTTTTTCAATTTTAGAATCTTTCATAAAATCTGATAAATTAGAACTTTCCAACTCCAGTTCCATAGCACTAACATGATTAACATCATGTCTATTCATCCAATATGCAATCATATGATCAAAATCGTCAATAATATCTAGAGGAACTAAGTACTCTTCTGGTCCCCTGCACTGTTATTTCATTCTAGTGTGCTCAACAACTTGCCTTGTTTCAGCATAAATTGAATCAGGTGCACTAATTTCTTCTTCTATAGACTCATCTTTACAATCCGACATGAATTTTGAATTGGCAGATTGAGTTTTTTCGTGATATTGGATAGGATACATTTGAAGCATAATTTTATCATTACCTTTTCCAATTGTCAATGTATCATGGCCCAGTTATTTTGAGCTTTAGCTTGATATAACCACGATCGCCCTAATAAAATTAGGTATGACAATATAGAGCTTCACAATCGGAAAATAATATAATTAATTTTGTAAGTAATCCCCGCAATTACTGTATCAGTACTTTGTAAAATATCCATAGGTTTAACTCGACTGGAGTCAGCCATTCTCAAAACTACTATAGTAGGCAATAAGTGACTTAAATCCAACTCCTCCATTGTAGCGGCATTCATAAGATTTACACTAGATCCTCTGTCTACTTGTACTCCCGATACTAACACTCCATCAATTGAGACATCAATCGTAGGTGCACCCGGATCGGGATTCAAACTTACTTCTCATATTTCTTTATTTTGAGATCTGTGACGAATTAATGAAGAATTGAAGATAGTTCGGCACTCAGGTACTACTACCAATAGTTGCTTCATAGCGATTGTGGGTTGTATAGTACCCAAATCTTTTAAAATAACATATGGTTCTATATTAGTAGTAATTTTCAATGTCCGTTTTTTTTTCCCAATCCTGGATAGCGACGTAGGTAAATTGATTTTCTCTATATTAAAAATTGGTAAAGCTTTTGGAACTAAATTTGACAAAGCTTGTAAAATCGGTTCTTTCAATGGATAAGATTGTTCATCCAATTGGTTCCTTAGAATTCATGTCTCTTAGAGGATCTTTCAACGAAAATGACGTTTTTCAAAATTGTGTAGAGAATGGAACAGCTCGACATGGAACCGAAGCCTCCACAATTGGTACCTCATTGGGGTGCACAATCGATTCAGGTCCTATATTGAGTATGGAATCCATGTCAAGATCTGGATTGGATGTCCCTATAATTAGGTTCAATTTGCCCTTCACTTCAAGATCACCCAAATGTTGAATTGGTCCTTTCCTCTTTTGCTGACTTCTTGTAAGGACAGCTTGGATTACTTCTACCCGATGAACCGGTGAATCTTGAGGACCTTGATTTATCTTCTCTATTTTTCCTTGGCTTAGGATCTGCTAATCTAGATTATTGAAATTGAATGGAGTATTGCATTACTGATAAGTATATCCCGACTGCTTGCAATTCACATATACTGGCGCATAATTGTCACTAGCTATGGGATTGGGACATTCACTGGCATAACAATCAATCTGTCTACAACAAAAATGACGAAGTGGTCTTCTTGCACCTCCATCTGGCATATTGGGTGTCTCCACTAGTATATACCTATTAGACTTGTTCCATATAGGATTAGAAAATGATCATAGTTGTCTCATTGGTACGGAGGGTAGTTGGTTCGATGACGTCAATGGAACATATTGCTGATACCTCTGGTGCTCTTTCCTATAGTTCTGAGAGTTTGATGTAGACCCCTGATTAAAATTAGAACTTTAAAAATTATTGAATGTTCAATTTTATCGATTAGATTGATTTCCATTCCATCTATATGTATTTCCCATTTGAACTTGATTCACTTTCCATTGAGTCATTGGGATCATGATCTGATTACTAAATTGTTGTTGTCTTTGTAAATGCCAGCAGTTTTGAGTAGGGTGCTTTCCTCCATAAAATATATATTAAACACCCGTTTGTTTGGATGATGGACATTTCGTATCAAAATGACCTTGTCTCTTACAATTATTACATCATACATTAGATCTCATATTAGAAGGCTTATCTTGTTTTTCCTTATCTTTAGCTAAATTCACGGCCAATTCTTCCATTTTCTTTGTTAGATTTAATAACAAGGCTTCATTTGGATCTATAATAGTTACATTTGTGAACAATTTTGGTTGTTGATAGGTTGGCAATGTAACTTAAGTTATCATCATTATTGGCGCTATTGCTTGGAGTGGTGTAGCATTTATTGGTTGTTGCAACATAACATTCTTCACATTGGAGGCAGCCATTTGTGGATAATTATCCATCAACACATTTTCCGCTTGTATTTGTTTGCTTTTTGAACTTGGAATCATCGTGGCCCCCATTATTAACAATTGATCATAATGACATTCTTTCCACACCTTTGCTCGTACCAACAATGCCTCTACTGTAGTTGGTCGAGCCTCTTTTACAAACATTTTTAATTCTAGTGGATGCAAACTATTAATTAATATCAATAATATAAACGCATCTTGCATTTGATTATTTGACCATTTACGAAGTATATGCCCAATCCGACCATAATAGGACTCTACAGATTCTTCCACAAACATCTTACTATTCATAAAATTTTCTCGAAGGCGATCTTCAAATCCAATTGGTCTAAAATGGATTAAGAAGGCATTCCTCAAGGCCTCCCAATTAGAAAATATATCCATTGGTTGCCAAATATACCATTCAAAAGTTGTATCTTTTAAAGTAGCTGGCAACCATCTCAACCAAATATCTTCAGTTCTATCATTATTAGCCATGCAGGGTGTCAAGAATTGAGATATATGGTGATCGGGATCAGAGCTCAGCCAACCACTAAAAGTAGGTAATGGTGCCACACTTATAGTTCGGTCCCCTATTGCAATTGGTACTTCTGGCACTCCCACAGCCATTGGTGTTATCACTGGTCTCCTTATTATTTGAATCTAAATTTTTCTTCCTTTCATTTTTCTTGGACTTGTAATTTGTGATTGCTCGTTTTATTTATTCCGAAAGAAACCTCCCAGCATAAACCCATATAAGGAGATTCGAACACGAGAAATGACTAGTTGCTTAAGCGTTTACGTTAGGGTCATACAATCAATTACCTCTTGAATGTATCATCTCTATTTTCAATATCTAAACACACAAGGAAACTATAATCTCCTCCTTCACCTTATCGGTCTCTTCCTTACTGCAATTCAGTCATATCAATAACTGCTATTTCCACCAATATATTCACCTTCATAATCTCCAATTGTAATACTGCACCCTCACAACTTTCAGCACACAATTACCCTTATTCCAATCATTGGAATTCTTTACACAGAACTGCCATTCACATTACAGTATTTCACACAAACACAAACTCATTCTCTCTGTTGAACTACAATCAGATTTTAGTATTCAATCTTTCTTCTTTTCAAATAATACCAATGACATTTCCATTCCATAATTCACTTCACAATATTCAGAAACTCTCAATCCTCTTATTCAAAGAAAATAACAAACAAAAGAAAAGAGATAGCACCAAGCTTATCCCGGCTCACACTATCACAGCGATGGCTCTCGACTCATGACTATCATAATCTGGCACCCTAATTAACTTCTACAACTCCTATATACTTTCTCCTGATTCTCCAGATTCTAATCGTAATTTTGTAATTAATCACTTTTAATAACTAAATCACTCATCCGTCCTCCTGAATTTCTTATTATATGGACTATTAATATATTTTACCAATATCTTTCAAAAACGAATTAATATCTATTCTACATAGCTCCACTCCTATCTGTGGAGCATCCTCGTAAATAGTCAATTAATACCTATCTAAAAATTACCTAACAAAACTCCACAAAAATTGCGATCCCTCTGGCCTATCTAATAAATCATTTGCTGTATTGTTTGTTATTGGTTCCACCGATTCTGATTCCAACTGCAAATCTTCATCCTCCTCAAATCCTTCCATCAACTCCTGCCTCAACTGAGCTGAAAGGTCTTCATTGTACATGCCCAGTTCACGGACTTGAGCTTCCAATTTTAAGATCTGGGCATCTTTCAATTCCAACTGGCGCTGTCGTATTATGTGCTTTCCTGCTCGAGAATGCGCCGGGCATCTGGCTGTAGAAGGTAGTATGGAGATCCGCCGATAGTCAAGCAGTCTATCAGTTTTTACTGCTGGAATATAAACGACTGCAAGAATACACCGTAAATCTTTACTGATGCCCTTCGACTGCTTGTCGAAGTCCTTTTTTTGCCCCAGCCGGTAGGTCTCTAGACGTTACAGAGAACCCCGAACAACCCAAACTATTAATCTTCAATACCCCTTTGTACTTACGATCTTGTATCCACTGACTGTCCTGTTAGATTAACCCAATAAATTTCATTCACTCCGCATACTCAATCCTATAGACACCCCTTTAATCCTTCAATCACAGACGTAACTCGATTTTATAAAACAGTCAAGAGTATTCAAACCCACTTCATTTAAAAATCCCGATTCACCATTACAACACTGACTTCAGCAGCGATTGTCTCAGTCGTCCCAAAACTCTACGAAGAAGAAAAATCCAAATTCTATGTCTTTCCTTCCCTGACCCGAAGCATGAAGCTCCTCTCTCTAATTCTCCTGATCTTCCAAAAACCTCCAATGAAAACCGAACTAGTAACCTTGCAAAAGCTTGAAAACTCGCTCCCCCCGATTCTCCCCGAAAAAAAAAACCTCCCCCCCTCAAAACTATATCCCCCCCTAATCTTATCCTCTGAATTTCTTCAATCTTCCGTCTTAGATCCGGAATTGGCTCCCACCTCAAGCTTGGATCCGAAATTGACTCTCGCCGTCAAGCTTTCTCCTCCGTTTTTACCTTTAAGAAATCCATTTACCGAAAACAACGTTCCCTGAAACGGCACAGAGAACAGGACAGCCTGAAACAGAATCGAACCCCCGTAATCGGGACCACATTGAGTCGCCCGACCAATTCAGGTCCTATATTGGGAAAGATGCCCGTAGTAACCTGGATGTTCCCGTAATTGGGTCAAATTGGTCCTCGCGTCAGATTGGCTAAGACCCGTAGTAAGACCTGGATTCCCCGTAATTAGACTGCATTGGGTTGACCGGCCAATTCAGGTCTCATATTGGATAAGAGGACCCGGATTGGATTATCAAAATTGGATCCAATTGGCTCCTCGAACCCGTCGTGTGAATTGGTCCTTCTCTTCCTGCTGACTCCCGTTATTGGAATCGAATGGAGCATTTCAGTATGCCCCGGCTGACTGTAACGGAGTGACTGAACCTGACCACTCAGTATTTGTACTGGAGTTGGTTGATGCTCCCAATATTCGAGGTAACTGAATATTAATAAAATTCCCCTTTCTTTTTATTTTCACTGTATACTCGTGTTACAACACGACATCCACCCCCTCTGAACCTGTGCATCCTCCGGTATGCACCAATTTACCCAATTGCTGTTTGATTCAGAATATATCCTCTACGTCTTTGTCCAGTTCGTCTTCGTTACCTTCATTATCCATATCACTTTCATCTTCTTGCTGCGGAATCTCTGTACCTTCATTAAGGTCTTCCATATTCATCTCTGCATGTCTTCGTTTAAATATTTTTACTCGCTTCCCTGCAATTGGTATTTTCAATTTTGTACCATCTAACTCCCGTAATGAGTAAGTCGCATTATCATGAACAGTTGTTATAACATATGGTCTAAACCAACGTTTTGAAAATTTCCGCAAAGTACTATGTTGATTATCCAGACTATTGTCATAAACAAGTACCCAGTCACCTTCCTCGATTGCTTTTGGTCTCAATCGATGTTGCTTATCGAATCGCGCCTTGTTTTGTAACCTTGCTCTTTTTAACCTTTCCAATGCTATCTGGACATCTTCCGTTCTTTGCTCCAATTGTCGAATCCTAATAGCCAGAAGTTCTTCTCTTGTCAATCCATCTTCCCATGGTAGCATACTCCAAGTAAGTACCTTTTCTTCAATTGACATAATTGGTTTTTGACCTGTCATAAGTTTTACTGGCATATATCCTGTCACCGAACTATGTGTTGTTCGATCAGCCCATAATGCAAATGACAAAAGCCGTGGCCACTCTTTAACCTTCCCATTACAAGCTTTAACCAATGCTTTCACAATCGGCGGGTGACCGCGTTCGCTTTTCGCATTCCCTTCCGGATTATAAGCAGTAGTCAGTGATAGTTTAACTCCACATCTTTCAAAGAACTTACGAGCTTCTTGTGCATTTAATTCTCCACGATCTGCAGTGATTTTTCCTATGCACCCATAACGGCAAATGACATCTTCAAGCAAAAACCTACAAATCCCCTCTGTAGATTTTGTCCTCAATGCTCTTCCTTCTACTAGATTTGATAAATCTTCACGAGCTAAAACCAAATATCTCATCTGCCATAACCCAACCGGCATAATAACCAAATCAACAACCCATTTAAAATGAATAGCCAGAGGATACGTAGGATGAAGACCATCTCGATGTCGGATATTAGAATACGATTGACAGATTTCACATGACTCTACAAATGAGAGCACATCTCGATACATATTTTTCCACCAATATCGTTCCTTGAGTTTAGCAAAAGTAGCCCAGATTCCTCTATGCCCTGCCTATAAACTATCATGAAACTCCTTTAATAATTTTAGTTTTTCTTCCCTTTTGCCTATCACTCATTGTGGCATCCCAATTCCTTTCTTCGGTCTCTTCCATAAGAATCCATCTTGAAGTAAAAATCCATATGCTTTTTTTCTTATTTGTTTGAATTTTTCTGTAGTCCAATTCCCTTGCTTAGACAAGGTATTCAAATAATGACCAATATCCAATAATTCTCCTTCATAAGATTCTTCAAGTAATAGCTTGTCTTCTCTGTTGAGATTCGATATTGAATAGAATTTCAATCCGACATCATCAATGTCTTCAACCATTTCGTCCTCCCTCTCGTATCTTGCTCGAGATAGTATGTCTGCTACTAAATTGTCCTTTCCAATGATATGCTTAAATTTTGGATTTAGTGACTTAATATAAGCAATCCATCTCAACATTGTAATATCTGGCGTTGAACAGTTAATAATCATTCCAACCAATGGCAAGCAATATGTTTCAATTACTACTACTGCCCCAATCAAATAGTCCTTTTCAGCTTTCATAGCCGAAACGACTCCCCAAAGTTCTCTTTTGACTTGTAAATATGCACGCTGACGAATACTTAAAACTTTAGCCCCAAATCGAACTGCAAATCTACTCCCATTCGAATCATCTTGACCCACCGCCCATCCAACGGCAATTGGACTAGCGTCTACAGTAAGAATCACTGGTCTATTGCACTTATAATCAACCTTCCTCAATATTGGAGGTGACATCAATAATTTCTTCAATCTTTGCATTGCCTGAATATGCCTTTCTTTCCATTCAAATCGGTAATCCTTGCGTAACAGTTCATATAATGGATCCGCTATGTGAGCAAAATGAGGGATCCAGATTTGATAAAATACACATGCACCCAAAAACCTGCGAACCTCTGTTAAAGAACCACAATCCTCTTTCATCCTTCCAATTGCATCAACTTTAGTCGGATCTGGTTTTCTTCCGTAAGATCCACATAAATGTCCAACAATTACAACCTCTCGCACTCCAAATACGGACTTCATACCCGATAATGTAAGATGAACTTCTCCAAGCCGAGTTAAAATCTTTTCACAATCTTGTATATGATCAACAACATATCTGCGACACCCCCTCGTATCTAAAGTTTCATCCTTGTCTCCTTCTCTGCACCCTTTTATAGGAACATCATCCAGAAAAGGTATAGTCTTTTCTGGAATAAAATCTTTCAATACCTTATTCATCCCATTCATCATATGCGCAACCGAGTTGGTCGCGCCTTGAGGAAGAGTGCACATTCTAACCAATCCAAGTGGTGTCTTCATCGTTGTCATATCTCTACTTCCTTCGGCAAGTTGAAATTGATCATAACCTGAATACAAATCACCCATTGAATAGATCGCCCTTCCAGCAAACGCCTCAGCAAATTCATCCACAATAGGTCCAATTCCTGCATTCCTGACAGTTACAGCATTCACCAGCTGCATATCTTGAATAAACCGTAGTGACCCATTCTTCTTAGGTACCGTAAACCATCGACTAGAATACGGTGCAAATGAAGGTTCTAATATTTTCATCTTTATCTTTTCTTTCAATAGTTCTACCAATTTAGGTAAATGTGCCCTCAGTACTGGAATCGGTCTTAGATTCCAAGGTACATGCGGTACAGTGAAGATAACCATAGGTGTTATAATATTTGGATCCACACACCCAATTTCATGAGATTCGAAGGCAAACGATCTACCTTGTTTAGCCAACATCTTTTTGAAGCAAGTAATTTCCTCCGGCAATAAAGAACCATTAGAACCAATCTTCAATTCTTCAAAAGTCTCTTCAGTAAACTGATGTCCAATACTCATTGGATCTCTTAAACTTGCTTCTTTTGATGCTTCTCCCATTTGTTCTTTAGAATCCTCTGGTAATGGTCCGGCAACAGGCTTTACCTTCTTATCTGCCGTTTTATATCTCGTCTCTACTGTGACTTCTGGTGCTTGAAAAGATTCAAGCATGGTATAAACCTCTCTTGAATGAATCTCAACAATCTTATCATTATCCCCTAACCCAATAGATGTAATCAATTCCAATGAATCTTCCAGCCCATTTTCTTCATAAACACCCAAAATCCTCTCATCATCTTGCAATGTACCTATCTTGCGTAACTGTCCTTCAATATCATATAATCTTTTTCTTTCTTTTCTTTTAAAATCATCAACTTTCTTATACATAATATTTCCATTCTCCAATATACCAATAAAACTCGCATCAAAGACACCTTCATCTCGCGAGAGTACCTCCTCTTTTGTACCTCCATAATCTCGCTTTACAGTGGTACCTCCCCAAAATCCTTAAATCCTTCAACAATCTTTGGCAATGGTTTCTCCCTCAACCTATCTCGATTCCGTTCATGGTTAGGAGGTACTGTTAGAAATTGTACAGCTTTCCTCCCATCTTTGCTCCGTACCCTTCCATAAGCAGAACCATCGTCAAGTACCTTTGTTTCCATCCTTGTTGCCATGATATAAGGTTGTCCTAAAATCAACGGATAAGACGTTGTATCTTGAACGAAGAAATGTTGCTCCGTCGCAACATCCCCAATCCAAATTTTGACATCTGGACAAGCTCCATATAATTCGCCTCGTGTGTTATTAGCTGCTCGTATTGCCCATCCATGTTCCATATCAATTGGCCATTTTTGCTTCTTATAAAGATCTTTAGACATGAGATTTATTTCAGAACCATGGTCCACCAAAGCAACTATTGGTTCTTCTATATCTCCTACCTTCACCAATACCTCAGTAGTTGCCCTTGCCCAATGCTTTCGAGTATAATGGCTCAAAGTTTCCATTTTCTTGTCACTAGAATCTTCGAAACGTACTCGCTGATTATACCCATTCTTTTCATTTGTTGGTTGCTTGTAACCAATATCAACCTCTTCTTCATCTCTACATATTCTTGCATCAATAGCATGACTCATTCCAGTTTCGCTCATTAATTGCCTCTTTCGCTTAATGCCGTCAATGATAACATCATGAAACTCCTTCTTTGCAATTCCCAAGACTTCTTTCAATGTGAATTCCATCTTAGCGTTTAATATACGTTCTTCCAACACCCCTTTCAAATTTGTTGCCGCTTCAATATCAGAAAGTAGCTTATAAGCAATTGATTTGCCCTTATCTTTTGTCTCCGTTGTTTTTTCTCCCAATGATGCTGAGGTATCCTTTACAGGCAATTCTTGTGAAGCTGCCTCCCGAGCCTTGTCTCCTCGAGTTTGCCTCTTAAAAGAATTTCCTTCTCTAGTATCATCAAAATTTCCTCGTCTTTTTTCTTCCATCAAAGCTTCATGTTGGCTCTTAGCAATATATGCATGAACTGAAAGAGACTCAACAGGATCCTCCCAACCTGTTCTTCCTCGTATTGTAGCTGCAGTTCTCAATAACGCTTCTCGAGGTAATTTTCCTTCTTGCATTGTAGAAACGGCAGAAGCCCAAAACTCACTAGTTTCCGTACTTCCACCAATTTCATCATCTACTCTAGCACCATAACTTGCACTTTCTCGTACTACTGTTTCATGCTCTTTTAAGTAATCTTGAACCAATGCTCTCATTCCTCCTTTGCCAAAATTGGTTTGAAGAAGATCCTTCCTATCTTTCAATGCTATCTTCCCATCTTTCCAGCAAATAATTCCCTGCCGTATCATATTATTAAATTCATTGCAATCTTTTCTAGTGTGTGAAGCATCATCACACCAAATGCATCTTTGTACATATCCTTGTTTTGAAACATTCTTCAAATTGTTTATAGAAGTATTCTCTTCAAGTCTTGCCAATTTAATTTGAAGATCTCGCATTCCTCGTATAATTTCTTCCATACCCATATCTGCTTTTTTTGACAAGGATGTCGAAGGTTGAACTATAGGCATTGTCGGTGGTGTTGTACGTACTGGAGCTTTGGGTGCTTGTACTGTTTTCGGAATATTGCTCCTATCCTTCCTCCTTTCTTTTTTTGTAAGCAACCCCACCGCATCTTCAACGTTCTTCCACTTCGTTGTCAATCCTTCATCTTCTTCTTTGTCTTCAAGAAGGGGTTCTAATTTCTCTTGCAATTCTCCATCAGCAGCTTGAAGAAATAGATCAACTTTGTTCGGCTCCAATGTCAATTTTTCTACCTTCGATAATTGAGAGTACTGCCTCTCAAATTCCCTTAGTAGCTCTATTGCTTGCAAATTCTTATTGGGCCGTTCAATCCATCCCAGAAACAGCTTCTTAGTAACGCGATCAGCATCTTCCAAGAAATATTCGTCTTTCAATGCATGTGAAAAATCCTCCCATGAATTCCCACAACGATCCGTAATCGATGTAATGTGGTCCCTTATCTCCGGTATCGTGGCAAGTCCAAATAGTGCAACCATTTTCTTCTCAGAAACCCGATTTAATTCCATTTCACGAACATAACATCTTAAATACCTTGAAATATTCCTTCCATCAAATTGATCAATTTTATTGACCACTGCTTGCAATGCTTTGGTTGCCAAAGCTTCCTTTCGATCATTGCTTTGCTGTTGCTGCATTGACAATGAGAAGGCTTGAAACAAACTAGCAATAGACGGATCCATGTGCATACCTTGTCCTTTAGAAGACTCCCCACTAGAAACTTCTCCCAAAAATCCTTCAAAATTTTTATTTTCGTTTTCCATAAAAATAAAGATAAAATCAACCGAAATCCAATACCTTCTACCTCAAGCTTTCACGTCGGGTTCACCACTTATGTCGTATTACGTGCTTTCCTGCTCGAGAACGCGCCGGGCGTCTAGCTCTAGAAGGTAGTATGGAGATCCGCCAATAGTCAAGCAGTCTATCAGTTTTTACTGCTGGAATATAAACGACTGCAAGAATACACCGTAAATCTTTACTGATGCCCTTCGACTGCTTGTCGAAGTCCTTTTTTTGCCCCAGCCGGTAGGTCTCTAGACGTTACAGAGAGCCCCGAACAACCCAAACTGTTAATCTTCAATACCCCTTTGTACTTACGATCTTGTATCCACTGACTGTCCTGTTAGATTAACCCAATAAATTTCATTCACTCCGCATACTCAATCCTATAGACACCCCTTTAATCCTTCAATCACAGACGTAACTCGATTTTACAAAACAGTCAAGAGTATTCAAACCCACTTCATTTAAAAATCCCGATTCACCATTACAACACTGACTTCAGCAGCGATTGCCTCAGTCGTCTCAAAACTCTACGAAGAAGAAAAATCCAAATTCTATGTCTTTCCTTCCCCGACCCGAAGCATGAAGCTCCTCTCTCTAATTCCCCTGATCTTCCAAAAACCTCCAATGAAAACCGAACTAGTAACCTTGCAAAAGCTTGAAAACTCGCTCCCCTCGATTCTCCCCGAAAAAAAAAACCTCCCCCCCTCAAAACTATATCCCCTCCTAACCTTATCCTCTGAATTTCTTCAATCTTCCGTCTTAGATCCGGAATTGGCTCCCACCTCAAGCTTGGATCCGAAATTGACTCTCGCCGTCAAGCTTTCTCCTCTGTTTTTACCTTTAAGAAATCCATTTACCGAAAACAACGTTCCCTGAAACGGCACAGAGAACAGGACAGCCTGAAACAGAATCGAACCCCGTAATCGGGACCACATTGAGTCGCCCGACCAATTCAGGTCCTATATTGGGAAAGATGCCCTTAGTAACCTGGATGTTCCCGTAATTGGATCAAATTGGTCCTCGCGTCAGATTGGCTAAGACCCGTAGTAAGACCTAGATTTCCCGTAATTAGACTGCATTGGGTTGACCGGCCAATTCAGGTCTCATATTGGATAAGAGGACCCGGATTGGATTATCAAAATTGGATCCAATTGGCTCCTCGAACTCGTCGTGTGAATTGGTCCTTCTCTTCCTGCTGACTCCCGTTATTGGAATCGAACGGAGCATTTCAGTATGCCCCGACTGACTATAACGGAGTGACTGAACCTGACCACTCAGTATTTGTACTGGAGTTGGTTGATGCTCCCAATATTCGAGGTAACTGAATATTAATAAAATTTCCCTTTCTTTTTATTTTCACTGTATACTCGTGGTACAACACGGCAGCGCTGAAAGTGACTCCTCTTTTCTGAAACTTTGGGAACTGGCAACGTCGATACATGTTTTTGACCAATATTGACTAAATTCTCTGCCAATCTTGTCTCCTTGGCATTCAAGGCCTCAATTTTAGTTCTTAATCACTCCATTTTACATCTGTATCGGTCACTCAATACCAATTTTTCTTACGCCAATAACTCGGTCTTTTCTTGTTCCATTACCAACTAACCCTTCGCTTTTTCCAGTTCCAAAATTGAATTACTGTGAGCTCAAAATAGTTCTTGCCTGTGGATCTCTACTATGCATTCTCTTTCTTCTGATTGGCTCCTCATTGTTAACTTTTATTTGGAACTACTAGTCTCAAAAACACAAGAAATACAAAAAAATGGTACTCTAGTCAACCCAAAACAATACCACAGAATGACTTTAATTGGTGCCCCACTCTTATTCTTTTACCTAGTAGTGATAATGACAACATGTTACCCATACTGTCTGTGAAAGGTAATGGAAAGTAATCTTTTTTGGTGGCCGCATTAAGTTTCCGGAAATCCTGACAAATTCAGATTTTTCCATTCTTTTTCCGTACCATCACGATTGGCGACACCTATGCACTATGCAAAACAGGATAAATAAAATCCACGTCGAGAAGTTTATCCAATTTCTCTTTCACTAAAAGGGAATATTTTGGGTTAAGCCAGTGTTGTCTTTGACGAACTGGTATAACACCCTCCTCCAGAATAATCTAGTGCTTATATATGTCAACTGGAATCCCTTTCAAATCCGCATACGACCACGCAAAGGCAGATTTGTAATGGACAAAAAATTGCTTCCAAGCATCCTATTCTATACCGATAATACCGACGTATATTTTAATTAGCTGTGGCATTTTTTTGGTGCTCAGGTTAATAGATTGACACACAGGGTCTTCAACAACCTCTGATTTAATTGTCTTCTCCTGATCTGAATATCTTGTATTATCCAACATAAGGGAATCACCCAAATCTGGTTCCAATGTGCTGACTCTATTGATTGCAAAATGGTTCATCTATTCGGTAATAGCATGATCCGAGTTAGTTCCATTCTCCTAATGTAGTAAATATTCACCAGGACTTCCACATTGGTAGACTCCTACCTTTGCTGTTGAAGTGTTTTGTCCTACCCTAAATTGCGGTGAACCTATAGCATCGTCATCTGCCTCAATTGATTGACTCTCATTGTCCGATGTAAATTTTGATTCTGACAATTGAGATTCTCCATGATATTGTATCGAATACATCTGTAGAACAATCTGGTCCTGACCTTTTCTAATTGTCAATGTGCCTCGGCCCCAATCGTTCTTAGCTTTGGCTTGATAAAGCCAAGGTCTATCCAATAAAATGGGATACGATAATGTAGAACTCTGTAATCGAAATACAATATAATCGATTTTGTATGTCAATCTCGTGATTACAATGGCAATATTGCATAAGATTCCCCTTGGCTTTACCTGACTATGATCTGCTATTCGCAAGACCAATGTCATAGGTAGCAATTGCTTTAGATCAAAATCCTCCATTGTATCCGCATTCATTAAATTCACACTAGAGCCACCATTGACTTGTACCCTTTGAATTAAAATGCCATCGATTGATACATCAATTGTTGGTACTTTTGGATCTGGTTTAAGCTAATTTCATGAATTTCTTTAATGCGAGATCTTTGTCATATTAATGCTGAATTCAATGTAGATTGACATTTCGGTGCTACAGCCAAAAGTTGCTTCATTATAATTGAAGGCTGAATAACATCCAAATCCTTCAGAATGTCGTAGGGTTCCATATTGAGAGTAATTCTCAATGCTCTTTTGTATTTCATTGGTTTTGATTTTATTTCGTGAGGTAAGATATTCTTCCGCCCTGGCCTCAAAATTGGAACAGCAGCCAGGGCTTCTTTGGAATTCCCGCTCTCGAGAGGATCTTTCAACAAATAGGACATTTCTCGGAACTGTGTTGTCGTGTTGTAACACGAGTATACTGTGAAAATATAAAAAAAATGGACTTTTATTAATGTTTAGTTACCTCGAATATTGGGAGCAACGACCAACTCCAGTGCAAATACTGAGTGGCCAGGTTTAGTCACCCCGTTACAGTCAGCCGGGGCATACTGAAATGCTCCGTTCGATTCCAATAACGGGAGTCAACAGGAAGGGAAAGGACCAATTCAGGCGACGGGTGAGCCTGGTTCGAAGAGCCAATTGGATCCAATTTCGAGAATCCAATTCGGGTCTTAATACTGGACTCTTATCCAATATGAGACCTGAATTGGCCAGGCAACCCAATGCAATCTAATTACGGAAAAATCCAGGTCTTACTACGGGCCTTAGCCAATCTGACGCGAAGACCAATTGGACCCAATTACGTGAACATCCAGGTTACTACGGGCATCTTACCCAATATGAGACCTGAATTGGTCGGATGACTCAATGTGGATCCGAGTACGGGGTTTCGATTCTATTTCAGGCTGTCCTATTCTCTGTGCCGTTTCAGGAAACGTTGTTTTCGGTAAATGGATCTCTTAAAGGTAAAAATGGAGGAGAAAGCTTTGATGGCGAGAGCCAATTTTGGATCTAAGCTCTGACGATGGGAGCCAATTTCGGATCCAAGACGGAAGATTGAAAAAATTCAGAGAGGAAGGGCATTAGAGGGAGCTAGCTTCATGCTTCGGGGTCGGGGAAGAAAAGACAGGAAATTGGATTTTTCTTCTTCATAGAGTTTTGGGAAGACTGAGGCAATCGTTGCTGAAGTCAGTGTTGTAATGGTGAATCGAGATTTTTAATGAAGTAAGTTTGATTACTCTGACTATTTTGTGAAATCGAGTTACGTCTGTGATTGAAGGATTAAAAAGGTGTCTATAGGATTGAGTATGCGGAGTGAATGAAATTTATTGGGTTAATCTAACAAGACAGTCAGTGGATTCAAGATCGTAAGTACAAAGCGGTATCAGAGATTAGCAGATTGGGTTGTTCGGGGTTCTCTGTAACGTCTAGAGACCTACCGGCTGAGGCAAAAAGAACTTCGACAAGCAGTCGAAGAGCATCCGTATAGATTTACGATGTATTCTTGCAGTCGTTTATATTCCAGCAGTCAAAAACTGATAGACTGCTTGACTATTGGCGAATCTCCATACTACCTTCTACAGTCAGACGCTCGGCACGTTCTCGAGCAGGAAAGCACGTAATACGATAGCGTAGAGATCGAAACTGCTTGTAACAAAACCAAAGCCTCCGTAATTGAGACCTCATTGGATTCTTCCAGCGATTTAGGTCTCATATTGAGTACAGAGCCCGTAATAGGACCTAGATTGGATAATCCCAGTAAATTGGCATGTGAAACCCAATTGGGTTCCTCAGTCTGTTGAAGTCTCAATATTGGGATATGTCCCAATACTGATATTGGTTCGTTTAGCCCCATGGACGACGCTACTTGCTCTCTTGCAATTGGTTCATCCATGTCCTGAATTGAATTCTTGTCTTTTTGTTGGCCTCTGGTAAGCACTGCGTTCACCACCTCGACACGATGTACTGGTGAGTCTCATTGAATAAGGCCTTTGTCCTCCGCCGGTTGGCTTGTTTGTATTTGCTGGTCCCTGCTATTATAATTAAAGGGTGCATTGCACTATTGATAAGTGTGACCAGACTGCTTATAATTTCTACATATTGGAGCATAGTCATCACTGGCCTTTGGATTAAGACATTCACTCGCATAATGTCTGATTTGTCTGCAACAATAGCAATGAAGTGGTCTCTTGCCAACTCCTTCAGGGATATTGGGTGTCTCTACGGGTATATAATTGCTAGGTCTGTTCCATGTCGGATGAGTAAAGGATCCTGGTTGACCCATTGTTACTGTAGAGTCTAGCATTGGCTTCATCATGAATGGATATTGATGGTATCCTAGTTGGTTCATCGCCAATCCATAAGTATTGGATACACCTTCTTGGTGAAATTCAGAGTTGAGAAAATTAGAATAATTCTTGTTTTGTTTATTCGCTCGATTTCCATTCTAGCCAAACATATTATTCGTTTGTACTTGATTGATATCCCACAAAGTTGGTGGGATCATATTCTCATTACTAAATTGTTGTTGTTGTCTTTGCCAATTCCAACAATTTGCTGTTAGGTGCTTTCCTCCGCAAAATGTATATTGATCCATTATTTGTAAGGGTGACGGGCATTCTGTTACAGAATGACCGTGGCCCTTATAATTACTGCACCATACATTGGTCTTAGTATTGGTAGGCTTTTGCCTCTTCTCCTTATTTTTGGCCATATTGACGGCCATTTCTTCCATTTTCTTCATCAAATTCAATAACAAGGTTTCATTGGAATCTTTTAGGACTGGCATTATTGGTATCTCTATCGTAGTTAATGCTTCTTATTGATACAAAAAATATGGAACATACACTGTTGTCACATTCAGTAGTATAGCTTACAATAGGGTGATATTAACTGGCCCCTGGATATTGGTATTGGAATTGGTCCCTGTTTCTAACATCCGTGGATAACTACCCACTGATTTGTTCCAAGTCGGATTTTAATATCTACCTTGAATTGGAATCATCGTGGCTCCCACAGTTAAAAACTAATCATAATGGCATTCCTCCCAAACCTTGGCTCTATTAAGAGATGCAACCATCGTAACGGTTTGAGCTTCCTTTACAAACATTTTTAGCTCTGGTGGGTACAAACCATTGATTAATATGGATAAGATAAGTACCTCCGACATTTGGTGATTCGGCCACTTACTAAGTATATCAGCCACTCGGCCATAGTACGATTCCATCGCCTCTCCTAGGATCATTTTGTTGTTCATTAACCTCTCTTGAAGGCGGTCCTCAAAACCAATTGGCCGAAAATGAGATAAAAATGTATTCTTCAATGCTTTCCAATTCAGAAATTGACCCACTGGTTGGCGATTGTACCATTCAAATGTCGTGTCTTTTAAGGTCGCTAGCAGCCATCACAACCAAATATCTTCAGTTCTACCATTATTAGCTATACATGCTGTAAGAAATTGAGACAAATGTTGATCGAGATTTACACTCAGAAATCCCCAAAAAGTAGGTAGTGGCACGACACTAGTCGTACGATCGCCTACTGCATCCATTTATACTGCAATCAGAATGGCTGGTCCTCCTGATGCCATTGAATTTCTTGTTCCACTAAATTCCATTTTAAAATAATCTCTGTTTTTCTTTATTCTAATTTTTGAGTTCTTAGTGCTCCTTGATTTACTGTTATTTTTTGCAATTAGTTTTATTGGTTGAATTACAGGTAAAAATATCGGATTTTAAAATACAATATAGTTATCTTTATTGGCGACCAATTTGTGCCAATCTAAAGAGCCACTATTGCTCGTTTCAACAGTACCTCCTACTGAAAAAATATCCAATGGAGTACCAAATTCTTTTACGCCTCCTTCTCTTTCAATTAACGGTCTCAAGATTTCCACTGGAATGTTAACAAAATTTCCCGCGAGTGTTCTTGGCAGTTTTTCTAATGGTACATACGACTGCAGAATTAATAGTCTGTCCGGTTTTTGATATGTTCGGATGTGCTAACAAGCTTGTAACCATGGTTTAATCCAATTCTGTCAATGCTTCCTTTTAAGATTATGTTCTTGCTCCTCTCTAAGCAAGTTCCTTCCTTGCGCTCTTCCCTGTCTTTCTCTCAACTGATTTATTTTCCTCAATGCAATGCTCTCGTTCTTATTAACCATAATCTTGCTTCAAACACTACTGAAATTGTCTTCTATTGCCAATTTTCTCACACGCTTGGCAATTAATTCTTAACATTCAAAGCTATTATCACTCCCTAGCAGTGGCGCCAAAATGTGATTGCTCGTTTTACTTATTCTGGAAGAAACCACCCAGCATAAATCCATATAGGGGGATTCGAACACGAAGAATGACTAGTTGCTTAAGCATTCATGTTAGGGTCACACAATCAATTACCTCTTGAATGTATCATCTCTATTTCCAATATCTGAACACACAAGGAAACTATAATCTCTTCCTTCACCTTATCGGTCTCTTCCTTACAGTAATTCAGTCATATCAATAACTGCTATTTCTATCAATATATTCACCCTCATAATCTCCAATTGTAATATTGCACCCTCACAGCTTTCAGCACACAATTACCCTCATTCCAATCACTAGAATTCTTCACACAGAACTGCCATTCACATTACAATGTTTCACACAAATACAAATTCATTCTCTCTGCTGAACTACAATCAGATTTCAGCATTCAATCTTTCTTCTTCTCAAATAATACCAATCACATTTCCATTCCATAATTCACTTCACAATATCCAAAAACTTTCAATTCTCTTATTCAAAGAAAATAACAAACAAAAGAAAAGAGGTAGCACCAAGCTTACCCCAGCTTACACTATCATAGCGATGGCCCTCGGCTCATGACTATCATAGTCTGGCACCCTAATTAACTTCTACAACTCCTATATACTTTCCCCTGATTCTCCAGGTTCTAATCGTAATTCTGTAATTAATTACTTTTAATAACTAAATCACTCATCCGTCCTCCTAAATTTCCTATTATATGGACTATTAATATATTTTACCAATATCTTTTAAAAACGAATTAATATCTATTCTACACAATTCTTTTTTATCATTTTTGTAGGCTATTTTTTATGCATAATCACTCTTTTTTTTCTTTCGCTTGTCGATTATATCTTTGATAATCCTCCCCCCTTCCCATGATTATCACTCATAATCTTTCATTCTTCTCTACAAAATCAATACTGCCTTGAATTATAACTCACATATTTGTAACCCTAAAACTGATTCTTCTCACGTTTTCATTCAACATATAATTCCATCTCTCATACAATCAATTTCTAACATTTCATTTTATTATCATTTCCCTGGCAGCGGCGCCAAAATATTGTTCTCGTTGTGTTCAAGTTTCAGTAGACCAAAGCAATTGAACTAATAGAGGTAGGTCCGAACACGGGAAAAGACTGGTTATATGAATTGGGTCTGTTAGTGTCACAATTGACTGTATTCTGGCTATCTAAAATCAAGTATCAACCTATAAAATACTGAGGCTTACTACTTCCATCTTAATTCAACCTATAATCCATTCTATGATTATCAATTCAACAATACTTCTCTCAATCACCATTCTTCATAAGCAAATAATAAAGAAAACAAAGAGGTAGCACCAAGCTTACTCTGACTTACGACTCTCAGTCTGGCTCTCAGCTTACAACACTCAGTTTGGCTCTCGGCTTACGACTCTCAGTCTAACTCTCGATCTCTCTTTCCTCAATCTATTTATCCTACCAAAAAGATGATCCGTCAGCCAACCGATTCCAAAGGTTATGATCCTTTGAATTCTTAACCATTTATTCTACTAACAACCTATTGTTATCAGCTAAACTGCCTAACCATCAGTCTAATTCTCAAGGTTGTCAATAACCAACCCGTAACTTATCACAAAGTTTATTTACCTATTCTATATGAATTGAGAAAATGAATATAATAAGTAAGATTCATAAGTCCAAAAGACATGATATAATGTTCAATAATGCCATACTTTGATTCAAAACGATTTTTTTTTCATATCTTTTTTTGATGTAGATTAAGTTGTATGTTCTTTGTAGATCTATTTTTGTATAGATCTTTGATTAATTTACTTCACTAGCAAAATTTCATACTAAAATACAAGAAAAATCAAGATAATAAGAAATCCAATCTATTTGAAGGTTATATTTCTTTAGCCACAATAATCCTAAAATATCTAGATTAGAGAAAGATCTAATGATATAAAATAATGTTAAGCTATTATGATTTTTAATTGCTACATCTAAAGGAACTATTTCATAAGTAATGTCTTCAAAGTATAACAAATGACCATCTATGATTTTTATATGCACAAATTTATTTTTCTTAATTAAAGATATTTCTTGTTTTTCAATAAATTTTTCATCTAGAAAACAAGATAAGGCTCCTAAATCCAGTAAGGCATAGACTTTGTGATCTTTTGATTCTAAATAAACTTCTATTGTAAAACAAGGTAAAGGGTCTAAGAAGAAAATAGAATCTTTATTAGATATTATATAAGATTTCAATCTTATAATTCATATTAAAGTTATTTTTATTTATTTTTTTATTTTTTTCCAATACATCATCTTCTTTAGCAACTATGATCCTCATTTTGTGATTAAATTGCTTCTTTGTATAATGTTGAGTGGTATATTTAAATTTTCCATAATATAAGCATAATCTTTTTTGATGATGCTAAATCTATTTTTTCTCAATACAAGATTTGAAATATATTTTGTTAATTTGCATACATTTTGGCCTTGATGAATAAGCATCTGAAAATTTAAAAGCTATCACTATGACTTAACTTGTGCTTGTCCAACCAAATCTTTTTGTTGATGTCTTTCAAATAATCAGTTCTTGTATACAATGGCTTAAGCAATAAATTATTTTAATGAATCTGCTCTTAATATTATTAATAATAGATCTTTGACATTGACTTTCAATTTATATTAAAATTGAATAATAAAGGCTTTGTCATTCTAATCTATGTCATAAGTGAGGTTTTATCTTAATAATTCTAATAGAATCCTAAATAAATTCTAATTAAATTATAATAATATTAATTAATTTTTAATTAAATCCAAAAGAAGTTTCAAAAACTTATAAAAAAAATATAAAGAAATAATAAATTAATTTTAATAAAATTTATAAAATATAAAAATCTTAAAGAAATATCAAAAATAAATATCATAATTGAATCATAATTAAATCTTAATATAACCTTTAAAAAAACTTAATAAAATCCTAAATCAATTCTAATTAAGCCTTAAGCAAAACTTAGGTCAAATCCTAATTAAAATCCTAATTGAAATTCTAATGAACTTCAGTCAAATCTTAAATCCAATCCTAATGAAATCCTAATGAAATTCTAAATTCTAAATTAATTTTCATAAATTCTTAATAAAATCTTAATTAAATCTTACTCAATTTTTAATCGAACCTAAAAAAAATCCTAAATCCTAATCAAATATTAGATCCTAAATCAATCTTTAATAATTCTCAATCAAATCTTAAATCTTAAACAATTCTTAATAATTCAATAGTAGATTAAAAATTCAATAACTAATGATTGAATTATTGATTTCAACTCAAAATTTTCACACCTTATAACAAAAATTTAACCAATTTAAAATAATCTTTTTAAAAAATTACAAAAAAAAAATATTAAAAATTATAAATATATTTCTAAGAAAAATAATAAAAAATAATAAAAAATAATAAAAAAATAAAGAAATAAAAATCTTAAAAAATATACAAAAAATAAGAAATAATCTTTCAAAAAATTTAAAAATAAAAATTTTAAATAAATCCTAAATAAATCCAAGGTAAATCCTAAGAAAATTTTAATGTAGCCTTTAACAAATCCTAATTAAATCTTAATCCCTAAATCATATTCTAATAGTAAGCTAATAAAATTTTAACCAAATTTTAGACCAAATCCTAATCAATTCATAAACAAATTCTAAATCCTAATCAAATCATAATAAATCCTTAAATAATTTCAAAATAATCCTAAATAAAAGTTAATAATTTACTATAGTTGGTTTAAAACTTTAGTAAATATTAATTTAATCATTGATCTTGATTAAAATTTTACTATAATTTAAATTTACAAATAATTAATAAGTATAAAATATTTGAAAAGAATTAAATTCATTGATTGGAAGAATAACTTCCAAAACCTCTTGGATGTTGGCCGCCTTCCTTTTCCAACTTGAATGTTGATCTTTCAACAATAAATTTTCTTTGATAAACCATTCTATTGCTTCAAAATTTGATTGATGTGTAATTTTCTAAGTCTAAATAGCTCTCACCAACTTTATATTCAATTAAATTAGAAAATATTTTAAGATCATAAAAACCCTTACTAATCCTAAATTTCAAATATTCAAAACTATAATCTATAAAAACTCTTACAACTTTTAATCTAATTGCTCAATTGACATCAAATTTTTTACATACATATAAAACAAGCATAGTAACAACTTGAAAAAATTTCACTTGTAAATATACCACAAAATTTACAAAATCATCAAATTTATAAACTTATTTTTATTTCTTAAATTGTAAATTCATTGAGTACATCTGTCACTTTGAAAAGCTCTCAAAACCTCAATACACCTTTAAATTACACAAAATTAATTCTTAAAATCATCTTATTAGTTTGCTTTCAAATCCCCCTATCCGATCAATTGAAGAACCTTGGAGTTACCATATGTGTATGGTTTTGTACTTCAAGGTTTAATTTTGACCTTGGTTCATAACCAATTCTCTTCATGTATGAATTTTTTATATTTTGAGGTAATTTTTGCTTAAACCTATTCTTAATCTCTTTTTAAAAATACCGATATCAATTATTTATCTTATTTATTTTTATTTGGCTTACTTCAGTTCTTACAAAGTAAATAAAAATTTCTTCTTTAAAAAAGAAACATTAGCATTTATTAATTTTTGCTACCTCTTTATCTATTATCTATATTTCTAAGATAATTTGCTAGAGTATTTTCATTTAGGCTCGTTGTCACAGCCATAATCATGTAAGCTAATAATTACATATAGAAATAGGTAGAAGTAAGTAAAAGTAGATAAAAGTAAGTTAATTCTATAATATTTAATATAGAAGCTTCCTAGAAACTTCCTAGATGCTGCTTTGACTTCATAGGTGTCTTTAATTGACTTTTTGGATTAGAAATGTGGTCAACAAGTTGGCCATGTGCCACACATGTTGTTAGCTTGAAGATCAAGCTAACTATGTGGCCTACACGTAGAAAAACTTGCCTTGTAAGTCAAGGCATGTGTCCTACAAAGTCAACACATATTGGAGGTCCTATAGAACGTCGCCACGTAGCCCCTAGTTAGATAGTATATATAGAGACAAGAGTGAAGGCTTCTTCACTCTTGTCAACTCCTTTCTTGCTTCTAGTCTAGTTTCAAGGGTCTCTAGTTTTCTTGTCTTTTGGCAATAGCCATTCCAGTTTCTCTTTCAATATATATATTTGTTTATTTACCTCTCTTTGAGTGAAGGCTCACTTGTCTGAATTGTTTTTCATTGAGTTCTTGTCCTTGACAGATTGACAAGAATACACTTACAATATCAGAGCTTTGTTTTTCTTGAGTGAGAGTGGATTACCCTTTTTTCTTGACAAGACATAAGCGTATTAGAAGTTTACGGATTACCCACTTCTAAAGTGATATTGTTCTTAGTATCTTCTTTGTTATCAAGTCTTTCTTTTCTTTTGTCTTGAGCAGTATCAAACAAATTTTTCTTCTTAGTGTCATTATGGCAGAGCTTGTTGAAATGAAGAGTGCTATGGCACAAATGCAAGAGCAAATGAGGGAGTTAATGCTTGCGATGCATCAACTCAATTCACCAACACATGAAAGAACAAGAATAGCAGAAAGTGGGGATATAGAGATGATCGGAGCTGCTTCAACATCTACAACAAATCACGTTCCTTCTCCAATTGTACAACACCCTGTAAGAGAACCAAGAATCGCCTTACCCGAGAAATTTGATGGTACGAGATCTAAGTTTCGAAGGTTCATCAATCAAGTACAATTGGCAATTGAACTTCAACCGCAAAGCTATCCAACTCCAGGATCACAAGTCAGGTTTATTGGCACTCTACTTTCTGGTTGTGCATTATCGTGGTTTTCGTCTTTTCTTGAACAACGAAATCCAAAATTGGACAATTTGGAAGCTTTTTTGGCAGAGTTTCGATCTATGTATGGTGAACACGATGCAACTCGTGTTGCAACAAATAAGATCCGAATTCTGCAATAAGGAAATCGCTCAGTAACAGTGTATGCTTCACAATTTTGACAACTTACAATTGACATCAAGTGGGATGATGCTGCACTCATTAGTCAATTTCTTTATGGATTGCAATACGAAGTAAAGAAATTGATGTTCAACTTACTTGATCCTCAAACTTTGAGTCAAGCAATCGATTTTGCAATAAAATGTGATAATCGACTTTTTGAATTTTGATCTGAGAATCATTCACGGGAACCTCAACGTTATTACTCAATGGCAACATCAACATCTTTGCCAAACGTACATTCAGAAGTAGAAGACATGCAAATTGACGCGGTACGTTTTAAACCCCTAATTGAGCAAGAAAAGATTCGTCGTTGTCAAGAAGGATTATGTTTATATTACGGAGAACCTAAGCACACTGCTCAACATTGTCCAAAGAAGCGACGCAACTATAAAATGAGGGGTACGACGGTCAAAGAAAACAACATGTCGGAAAACGGATTCGTCTAGCTACAATAGGGACCATGCAGCTGGAACCTTGTACAATTCCTAATGAAGGTCCTATCCTCTCCTCAGAACCCTCTCCTTGTTTTATAATAGACTTATATTTAGGACCTAAGAATTACAAAGCCTCTGCTTTATTAGATTCAGGTGCCTCAGCATGTTTTTTAGATGAACAATTTGTTAAAAGTCGTAAAATATCTTTTTTACAGAAACCTAAACCAGTACATGTAGAAGTCATAGATGGTCGTCCCTTGTCTTCTGGAGATGTCACTCATGAAACTCATCCTATAAAAGTAACAATAGACGGTCATGATAACTACATAGCTTTTAACATAATTAAATCCCCGTCCAATCCAGTTATTTTAGGTTTATCCTGGCTAGAAAAATATAACCCTCGAATAGATTGGAATTCGCATAAACTTGACTTTTTCCAGAGTGTTATTAATAGTTCTACTAACCAAGTAAAAAATTATAAGTCTAGTATAGTAAAACCCGTACTGATAGGTGCAAAAGCATTTATACACGCAGCAAAAGAAGGATCAACTTTTGCTATTTATGATGCACCTATTTCTGAAAACGTAAAGACTTCAAGTGGCATTCCAAGTCAATATCAGGAGTATCAAGACGTTTTTGAGAAAAAGAATGCAGATATTCTTCTTGAGCATCGCCCATATGATTGTTCAATCGACCTCAAGAAAGGAACTCAGCCACCATTTGGACCAATTTACAGTTTATCGCAAGATGAGATGGCTGAACTCAAGACATATATTGACGAGAATTTAGCGAAGAATTTCATACGCCATTCAAAATCTCCAGCAGGAGCTCCAATTCTATTCGTAAAGAAAAAAGATGGATCTTTACGAATGTGTGTTGATTATCGAGGACTCAACAAGATCACAATCAAGAACAAGTATCCATTACCTTTGATATCAGGACTCCTTGACCAGTTGAATCAAGCTAAGATCTATACAAAAATAGATCTAAGAGGAGCATATAATCTAGTACAGATCAAAGAAGGAGATGAATGGAAGACTGCGTTTCGAACCAGGTATGGACATTTGGAATATAATGTCATGCCCTTTGGACTCACGAATGCACCAGCTGCTTTTCAACATCTCATGAATGATGTATTTCATGAATTCTTAGACAATTTTGTCGTCTGCTATCTAGACGATATCCTGATCTATTCTAAGAACGTCGAAGAACATGAAATACATGTTCGTCAAGTATTACAAAAACTTAGAGATGCAGGATTGTACGCCAAGATGGAAAAGTGTGTATTTCACACTACTCAAGTTGACTTTTTAGGATACATCATTTCAAACGATGGTCTCATGATGGATTCTAAGAAAGTCCAAACAATCATGGATTGGAAGATTCCAAGGACAGTAAGAGATGTCCAATGTTTCTTGGGATTTGCCAATTACTATCGGATCTTCATCAAAGATTTCTCACGAGTTGCAGCTCCACTTACACGCTTGACTAGTAAAGATAAATTTCAATGGAATCAAGAAGTGGAAGCAGCATTTGAAGCCTTGAAGACATCGTTTGTCTCTGCACCAGTCTTATATCGTGTTGACTTTTCCAAGGCATTTTTTATGGAAACAGATGCATCAGATTTTGCCTTGGGTGTAGTTTTATCACAAATGGGAATAGATGACAAATTTCATCCGATAGCTTTTCATTCAAGAAAATTCTCAGCAGCTGAGATCAATTATGAGATCCACGATAAAAAACTTCTTGCGATCATGGATTCCTTTCAAGAATGGCATCATTATCTAGAAGGCGCTTCTAGTCCAGTCACTGTGTATACAGATCACAAGAACCTCGAGTATTTCATGTCAGCACACGTGTTGAATCGTCGTCAAGCTCGTTGGAGTATGTCTTTATCAAGATTTGAGTTCATTATCACTTATCGGCCAGGAAAACAACAAGGTTTGTCCGATGCCCTATCTAGACGTTCTTATTTTGCACCAAAAGAAGGAGATGCAGCTTTTGAGCAACAAAGAACGGTCCTCTTGAAACTGGAGCAATTTCATCTCCGAGCAATGAAATCAACATTGACTGTTGATTCAACTTTTCTCAAGCAAATCCAGTCCAGTATGTCCTCAAACCCTCTTGTTTATGATATCGAGAATAATTCTTCCAAGTCTCATGATCCTTCTAAGTTCGAGTTTAAGAATAATCTATTATATTTTGAAGGACGCCTATATGTTCCAGAAGGAGAAGCACGTTTACGTGTTCTTCAAGCACGTCATGACTTTCCAACAGTAGGGCACTTTGAATATAATAAGACTTTGAAACTCATATCAAGAGATTTTTGGTGGCCACAAATGTGGAAGTCAGTCAAAGACTTTGTACAATCATGTGATATTTGTTCAAGATCAAAAATTCCTCGTCATCGACCTTACGGACTTCTTCAGCCATTACCTATACCAGAACAACCATGGTCTTCTGTTTCTAGGGATTTCATCACAGATCTTCCAAGCTCAAGATCTTATGATTCTATATTTGTGATAGTAGATCATTTCACCAAGATGGCACACTTTGTGCCATGTACAAAAGCTATCACAGGTGAAGAAATAGCTAAGCTTTTCATTGATAATATCTATCGCTATCATGGATTACCTAAAGATATCATATCGGATAGAGGAACTCAATTTGTGTCAAGATTCTGGAGGACCCTTTTCAAGATTTTAAAAGTGGACATAAAGCTATATTCGGCTTTCCATCCTCAAACTAATGGACAAACAGAGCGCGTAAATCAAGTCTTGGAGCAGTATTTAAGGTGTACTATCAACTACCAACAAGATGATTGGATAACCCTTCTGCCATTGGCAGAGTTTGCTTATAATAATACGGTACATTCTTCCACGCAACAAACACCTTTCTTTGCCAATTATGGCTATCATCCACGACTTGATACTTTTGATTTTTCAAAAGTTGATAATCCTGCAGCAGAAGATATGGCAAATCGGTTGTCAGAGTTACATACAATAATGAAGACACAATTGAAGGAAGCTCAAGAATGACAAAAGATAAATGCAGATCTATATTGTAAGGAGCAACCACAACTCAACGTGGGTGATAAGGTATGGCTACTTCGTCGCAATATCAAGACTACTCGACCTTGTGGCAAGTTGGACTATCGTAGGCTTGGCCTCTTTTCTGTTTCTGAACAGATCAACCCAGTTGCATATCGGTTACATCTACCGGAGTCAATGAAGATCCATCCTGTATTCCACGTGTCTCTTCTTGAACCATATAAGACAGTGGATATACAAAGAAGAAGACAAATGCCACCGCCTCATATAAAAGTAGATAATAATGAAGAATTTGAAGTGGAAGAGATATTAGACTCAAGGCGGCGCCGAAATAAGCTGGAATATCTTGTTCATTGGGACGGATATGATATTAGTGAACGCTCATGGGAGCCATCTAGGAATCTAGCAAATGCATCAGCTAAAATCAAAGTTTTTCATCAACGACATCCATCGAAACCAAGATGAAAATCTCTCTTATAAAAGAGACAAGATTGAGGCAAGATAACATTCAATTTCCTATCCTTGTTTGTAACTTCTTTGCATTTGTGACGCTAATTAGATGGAGAGCCAACAACCAGCGGATTCAACTCAAGAACCTTCGTTTGCTGACCTATCGGATGAGACATTACGATTGTCACAACCTTCAAGACGACGCAATCGAGATGAACATCTTCAAGAACGACATGTTCTTCCTCGAATAGATGGTGAGATACAACGCGTTTGGTATCACGATTTGGGAAGGGACTCTCGATGTTTGGTAATTTTGCTAGAGGTAGGAACAACTCCTGATGGTGTTCCGAATATTCTATTCGAAGGAAGTTACGAAGGCCTCAACAATGATCAAATAACTGGGTGGTCTTCCCGCCCTGGTATGGGACACTACCGATGGTTGAGAGGCCCTATCAATCATCTTCGAAGAGAACAGAGATCAGAGTATGTGGCGAATACAATTCGTCGCATCATAGATTTCCTCAACATATGATGACCGCTCCTCGTGGAACTCGTCTCTAGAAGGGGGGGTAATTTCATGGCCATAATCATGTAAGCTAATAATTACATATAGAAATAGGTAGAAGTAAGTAAAAGTAGATAAAAGTAAGTTAATTCTATAATATTTAATATAGAAGCTTCCTAGAAACTTCCTAGATGCTGCTTTGACTTCATAGGTGTCTTTAATTGACTTTTTGGATTAGAAATGTGGTCAACAAGTTGGCCATGTGCCACACATGTTGTTAGCTTGAAGATCAAGCTAACTATGTGGCCTACACGTAGAAAAACTTGCCTTGTAAGTCAAGGCATGTGTCCTACAAAGTCAACACATATTGGAGGTCCTATAGAACGTCGCCACGTAGCCCCTAGTTAGATAGTATATATAGAGACAAGAGTGAAGGCTTCTTCACTCTTGTCAACTCCTTTCTTGCTTCTAGTCTAGTTTCAAGGGTCTCTAGTTTTCTTGTCTTTTGGCAATAGCCATTCCAGTTTCTCTTTCAATATATATATTTATTTATTTACCTCTCTTTGAGTGAAGGCTCACTTGTCTGAATTGTTTTTCATTGAGTTCTTGTCCTTGACACTCGTCCATATTGTAGTCTTTCTATTCTTCTTTCACCATATAGTCATATTACGACATAATAATGCCTCATAGTTAGCTTATACCATAAGCTATCAATATATACAATATGTTATTAACTTGTTGGCCAACTTTCTATCCTACTAATCAAGTACAAATATCTACGAAGTTTCTTTATAAGATATTATCATTGATCTACTTCAATCTAATTCTACCTATTTTTATTATCTGGATAACTATTAGAGTGAATATGTATATCCGTAATATGTGCCTATATTTGCCAAATGTAACTAAGCAATTGGAAAAGTTCCAAAGAGCCTTAGGTTGGTGGAATATAAGGACTTTGAACTATATAGTGATTGTCACCATTGCAATTTTGGAAGTTGAATTTGGTGTTTGGGCAAGCTTAAAAAACATTATTGATTAAGTACAAAACTTTAGCATCTTTTAGCTCTAATGTGAGCGCACAAAAAATATAAATTTTATATATAAATAATTATTCAATGCTAACACTCTTTCCACAAATTAACATCCATTGGAGTGACAATGATGATGAAGAATGCAAATTAGTTGCAACATTTTACATAAAACTTGCACAAAAGAGAGGGGAGCCAAGACCCATGTTGGAGAAACAAAGAGAGTTGGCAAGACCTACATTAAGGCATAGAAGAGAAAGAAGAAAACATGGATCTATGTCGAGAAAAAAAAAAAAAAAAAAAAAAAAAAATCTAGATGAACCAATCAAAAGCCTTGGATATGTATATAGATATTATAATAACTTGGAATGTGCTTGTAGCCTAAGCCATATATATATATAAGTATGTGTATGTGTCATAGTGTGTATATGAAATATTTGTATATTTATAAAATAAAAACAACAAAGGTTTATTTTTTACAGTTTATTTTTCTTTTGTATACTTATTTTTTAAAACAATTAAATTTTGAATAACAATTATAATCTATTATTATTAATCATTAATTTTTTAATTTTTTCTATTCTAGATAATCAACCATTAAAAACTTAGTATTTAGGTAGCTCTTTCTCAAGTCATTAAAAAATTCAAAACAAATATGATACATCCTTGATTTTTTTTTATTAAGAGTTTTCGCTATTTCCAAATATATAAGACACGACTTTATTTTTATTTTTATAAAAGGTCATAATTGAAATTAAGTTATGACTGACATTGATTTTAACAATATTCTTGTAGGATACCCGAATGAAGTCAATGAGATTCGTATCAAGTCAAAAGACTAATTTAATCAACTAATAACTGGTATTTGGTGTAGAAGAGGCGACAGAGGATCTAGGATTTAAGTAGAAGCCCAATCTTACACTTGTCAATCTAGTCAATGAAATGTAAAAAAGTGGAGTCCCAGAAGATCAAGCATCACATGGAAGTTCTTGTCAAAGGTAAAATGGTCCGTTGATCACATGCAAGAATAATGCAACATTCTGCACAAGATGTATCTTCAGCCGATGCGTCTAAAACAACCGAAAGCTAACATTTACTGAATAGTTGAAATGGTGACGCAACTTTTGCGAGCTTCTATGTGACTCAACCAACCAACGTAAGAGATAGATACCCCGAGTTTATTCTCAAAATTCTGGGACATCACCTGAAAGCTTCGGAGTTCAATTCCACTTTTTGACTTAATCACCACGTCGGTGATAATATTGTTAGTTCCACAACAGACGGAATTAGCTGCTGTAGGTACATAGTACTGGGTAATCAAGCTCTCAAGTGAGAGAATGGCTTAAGCCAAACCTTGTTTAACTATTGTAAATCCCGTGGTGAATCAGTTGGAAAAACCTCTAATGAACCACATTTAAATTGATCTCTGTTTAGAAGTGTTCTACGTTGCTCTCTTCCAAACTGGTGTGTTTTACATTTCCAGAATTACCTCTACGGTACAAAATATCGTAGTGACCTGGACGGTAAAGAAGGATCACATCAGGATCTACAGCCGTATTCATTCCTTCCGGAATAAAGTCGTGCTTGTTAACTGTCACAGGTTTGTCATTCATGTCCCCACTTTGGTCAAGGTACACCACACGTACAGGTACCCCCAAAGCATCTGACAGAGCAATTATGTGAACATGATCACTTTCCTCGCCCATAGGCTCCACACATGACCGACAAAACTGCACCCTCCACGTTCGCGTTGTAACATAATGCATGTCAGTATAGAGCTTTGAAGGTAGGCATTGAAACCTGCACACTCTGCTAGATTGAAATATTAAACTGGAAACACAAGTAAAGATGACAGTCATGGTTGATCAATTCGTAAATGCATAGCCAAAAACCCACCTGCACAACACTCATGTTGCTCATACCCTGAATGAATGGTTCAAAAAATTCCGAGCGCCGGCGTATTTCACCAGACGTCACAAACCTGAAAAACATCACCACTAAAGTCCACATTATGTAAGGCAATCTACTAAAAATGTTCCATTCGAAAAAGAGAGTTCTCAAACAATGTTGTTGAAGAAAGTTTTAAACAAGACATTACAAACAAAGTTGACTGAAGATTTTCAAGAATTCAAAGAAGGCAACATTATCTGAGCCACTTGACACAGGAGCCCAAGTCTTCTGAAGTGCATGACACCAAACATATCAGCCATAAACGTACACCATGTGATGCCATAACGCATGACACGCATCCAATAAAACTATGCCCCAAAATCTGAATTCCAAAAACCACTTACCACAATTGGAAACGTACTGGTCTCTGCAGCGTTCCACAAGTGTCTCAAGACTGATTCACCACAAAGAGTTAAAATAGTATAAGAAACACTAAGTTCGAATTTTGTTAAAAACAAGGATGCTGTAAATCAAAGAGTCAAAAGCAATGAACTTCTCAGCCAAAGCGTTGAGGAATGTAGCTTAAAAGGGATAAAAAACTACCGACTATACAGGAAATTCTGCAGGAAACGAGTCCACTAATTCCTAATTTAATCCTTCAGCTGTCAAAAAGCTCAGATTGCTCGAAGTTAAGTATCCAAAAATAGCACAATTTGTCAAATACCTCGTTGAAGTCTCTTTGCCTTGAATGACACCATGCAATTGCTCAACAAAGATCTGAAAAAAAACCAAAGAGATAGAATTCAGAAGTGAATTCTTAAGTGGTGAATGACGCTCTTCAGCTTCAAAAGTTAATCCTTAGCATTAGAACTTTGATAACTTCGTATCAACAGAAGCCACAAATATATTAATATTTACATGTCACTTACAGCCAGATAATCCTCAAATGTGAATTCAGCTTGACCAAGATCAATCAGGGTCTTCTTGCAAATTTCAATAGCCTTCTCCATACGTGCAACCTCTGCCTCATCTTGTATAACTAACAAATGCTCCTGCACAATAGCGCGTCTTAATCAGAAAAGAACCCAAATAAATTAAGCTTAGAATCACAAATAAATAAATAAATAAATAAATAAATAAACAAGTAAAAATTGTAACACACTAACACTCGAAGGATGGGATGCATTTCAGAGAAATAAAACTCATGCTTACCAAGTAAGAGAACATAAAACTTCGGAAAAAACAGTTGCCATCACCACGAGCACGCCTAATTGCACCATAGCTTTGTTTCAATATCTGTAAAAGAATTATTGACCAGCAAGTGAAAAACAAAGATCACCTAGTAACGATTTCCAGTGACACACTCGTCAATTCATACCAATTCTGTGGGAGCAAAACTAAAGATAAACCAGTAAACTTCTAACTCAAGTAATCGGACTATAGGACTTGAAGTTTACCAGGAGTTTGGCAAGAAAAACAGGGCTGCCAGCTTTATATTCTTCTTCGAGAACAGAAAGTGGCTCCTGCAATGAGAGGGAGCACAAGGAATCTCTGAGGGACACCAACTTCAATACTTTGTTTAGCGATGACATCGAGGGCAGCCAGACGACCAGCCCTGCAGAACCAAAATCAACGCGAACCGTTCCACTTTTCGTAAGAGGAAAAGCACCTGCTGAACTCCTGACATCTAAATTTTTGCAACAAGAAGAATGGGTGGGGCAGTATGGTATAGTAACCAAGTCTTTGAAAGATGATTCAAAATCAGGAGACAAATTGGATCCAGACCCTACTGCGAATTATAAATGTGCTAATTAAAGACTTTAATTTATGCGGCATAATACTCCTTTGATAATGCTTCCATGATACACGTGAGATATTTCCTAGTTACATACTGAACCCTAATTCTCCAAGAGATTTACAGTACGTGGTGAGTCTACGTAAAAGTCAACGTTGTTATCCACTCATATCTGTCATAAGTCATGAGAACCTGTGTTACCATGTTTTGACTGACATGACATAATTTTTCAGAGATCATATATTTCGAGATTAAATAAGTAATTATATTAACAAGGGAAAAGAAAAAGAAAGCAGCGTCCGATGCTTGATCCGCAATCATCTACTTAAGCAATGTGACTTCCTTGACACGATCACTAAACCAAGATAAAATTCGAAACGGAGAAATACGAGTTAGGGTTTACTACAGAGCGTCGGTTCCAGGACATGTTTTGAACAAGTCAGAAGATCAGAAATAAACATATGTTCATTCTACTCTCCATAAATTCCTGCAAAAATATCTACAGAGAAACATGTAAACGAAATTAAGAGCCGATACCTGATTTCTGCAAAGTAAAAAGAAAAAAGAAAAAAGAAAAAAGAACTAATCGACATTGTGATCTTCTGTAACAGCAATCAAGAGAACCGAATTTAAGTTTGATCCGTCACGTGCACTGGTAAACCTTCTCCACAAGTGAGAATGCCTCAACAATTTTTGTGCCAATCCTCCATTGAATAAGCATCTAGATTGGCGTTACACATTGCAATACAATATTCTCGGCGAAGAACCAATTCTACGTAATGATATCCCGTCCAGACCCATAGAATGCGAAGCCAAGCTTAACGTAAGAAGCTAAGACTAATTGTAAGGAAACACATGTCAGTCACTGCTTCAAGAAAGAAAACATGGGTACACTGCTTCAAGAAAGAAAACAAGTGAGCCAGTCTCACCTTGTCACCCACAAGTTCAAGCTTATCCGCATCAGCAGCCCTAATTCGGTTATGAAACGCCTGGATCTCGTCATCACGGGGCCTATCTTGTTCACCTCCAGGCTCTGTCACATTTTCCGTAACATTCATGTTTGATATCTCACCGACGTTTCCACCCCAGAGTTCAGGTCACACCCTCCCTCGGTCCAGCACCCCTGCAAACGCTCCTCGAATAAACCTCTGCACAACCAATGCACCTCCCGTGGCCTCTCAAAATTCTAAACCCACTTTCTCCGCTACATGGATCAGTGCAACAACAACACACGTGTGCATTCAAGATGTGCTATTGCAGCATGTCATGGGGTATCTCAATGGCGGATTCAGCAACCGTGGAAGAAGCTACGGAATATGCAGCAGCAAAGTGGATTACAAATGTGGGTCACCACCCATTCAGGAGTGCTCCCAAATTATTCTACTCCTTCCTCTTCTTGATTTCAAACTTGCCCTTTCCTCTTCCACGCAAGTGGAAACATGGCGGAAAACCTAAGCTACGCACCTTACCCTCCGCAGCAAACTCTGGTTTCCCGGTTATCGCCATCCAGAGTAACTGAACCTTGTTATCCGGGTATATTGAAGGGTATTCCCAAATTTGGGATTATAGAGTATAAAGCAACAAAGGGGCGACGAGGAATACAGATATTGTTGGACTAGATATTATTGAAGGATGCTTCTAACTGGTTCCATGTGTGACATTTTGGACAAGACAGCAATGAAAAGAATAATGCATCACAACATTATGTTCGTTTCAAAAAACAAATACTTTTAAGGGTTAGCGTTAATGAAGGATTAGGCTGGCATCGAGTGACATCGAGTCACACCTGGACTTCGGATTCGAATCAGAAAGGGAAAGGGTAAGATTGAGGAGTCGATAAGTGGGACCCACCTCAAGAGCGACGGACGAACCAGAGTGCGTTAGGGTGGAGATAATGCACTTGGGGAGGGAGCGAGAGAGAGGGCTGTTGCATTTGCAAGCAGAGTCTCTGCAATTTCTGCTCCTGCAGCCGCTTGTCCCTCATCTCCTTCACTCCTGTGCTCTGTTGCGGTGTAGCTTCTGAATCGACTTTTCCTCTTCGCCGTTGTTCCATTGATGCACTGAACTTATTGCTTGAGGTTCTTGTTTTGCAGTTTACGGTTTGGTGCCTTATCCACTGTGAAAGACTGTGGGTTTTTGTTGGGGTTTAAGCTTGGTTTGGGGGAGCGAGCGAGAATGGCCGCATTCTGAAGTCGACGTTTGGGAGGGAATATGGCGGCTGCAGCTGGAGGGATTGTGATAGGGGACCTCCGGCTCCGTGAAAGCCTTCACGCTCTGTCCTGCATTTCGCGGTCTTCTCCTTCTGAGTTTCTCCCCTCTTGCAGTCATCTCTGTCTTGGTCGAAGCCGTGGAAGCTGCTCATGGAGAGAGCGGAGTGGAACAAGAGCTTTTGTTACCGTGCAATTGAGAGAAACTGGGAATTTTTCAGAGGGTTTGCTAGAGGGAATTACTCAGGGCTTGTACTCGGACAAGGATAATTTGGGGAATGGACATACTGAACGTTCTGCACATTCTTCTGATGGCGATGGAAAGGGTGTTCCTTCTTTGGACATCCCCTTCCCCTCTTGTGATAGGTCCATGTCAAGTTACATTCAAGCAATCGGTACATTACAAGAGAAGCGTTTAATTTCGAATGTGGCCGATACTTTAACCATAAGGAGCCAGGTAGATAATTCTTTGAATGTAGAAGAACGCCCCGCCATTAAGGTCGGGGGAAGATTATCTAAGAGGAATATATACACTACTAGACAACAACATAGAATAGTTGATTCCGGGAAGTTGAACGGTTATGGGAGGGATCAGAAGACGATAAAAAAGGATAGATATGTATCTGATTCAGCCAGGGACCCGAAGCAGAAGACTCTCAATTTGATTAAGGCGCTAGATGGATTTCCTAATAATAGTACTGACCATTTACTCGAGAATTCCGAGTTGCAGTTCTCATCACGGGAATGTGCTTTTATTCTCAATTCTCTGCAGAGCCAGGATAGAGCGTTAGAAGCGTTTCAATGGATGCGGGAAACCGGGAAGACAAGAGGTAATGTGTATGCATACAATATAATGTTCAAGATTCTAGGAGCCAGGCATGAGTGGTCGAAGATTGACGATTTTCTAGGGGGGAAAATGCAAGAAGATGAATGCGAACCTGATCAGTACACATTCAATACCTTGATTATGAGTGCAAGTAAGGCCAACTATGTAGACTATGCAACGATAACTTTCCAGTTAATGTTACAGACGGGTGTTCTCCCAAGCATTTTGACCTACAGTATGATGCTACTGTTATACCAAAGGCATCGTAAAGTCGCCGAAGCAGAGAGTGTTTTCTCTCACATGCTGAATAGTGGTGTTCAAGCAGTTGTGGCATACTCTGTCATGATCGCATTGTACAATCGGGAAGGGTTGTTTGAAAAGTCGGAGCAAATTGTGACAGAGATGAGAAGAAATAATGTGACACCTGACCGAGACAACTGGTTGAAGCAATTGAATACTTATGGACAACAGGGGAAAATCGAAGAAGCAGAGCGCATAATGGACACAGTGGAGGAATCAGGGATGAGTCTGGGCCTCGTTGGTTACAACTCCATGATCACTGCCTATGGAAAGGCGTGCCTTTACGATAAAGCTGCTCGGCTTGTTGAAAAGATGAGAGAGGAGGACCTTGTGCCAGATTCGATCACGTACAGCTGTATGATAGGAGCGTGTGGGCGCGTGGGAAAGCTCAAGGAAGCATTGTCTTGGTTTGCTGAGATGAAGAGGCTGGAAATCAAACCAGCATCATCGAATTTTAATACTTTGATAAGTCTCTACGGGAAAGCAAAAGATGTAGAGGGAATCGTTCGTGTTATAACAGAAATGAAGAAATATGGGTGCAAACCCGACTGGCAGACACTAGATGCGGCTGTGAGAGCGTACGATAGGGCGGGTCTTATTAAAGATGTCACGGAAATCCTCAACTTGCTGCGAGATGCGGGCTGGGTCGAGGAGACGGGAAGCTATGGCACGCTGCTACACGTTTACTTGAAATGCAATCTCCCCAAAGAGGCCTTGCGAATATTTTTAGCTATGCGCAAAGCTGGTATGGCTCCGAAGGAGTACATGTGCCGTAGCTTGATTTGCACATTTAGGGATGCTGAAATGTTCGACGGTGCAAAATCAGTGTTCAAGGAAATGCAGGTTGCAGGTGTCACTCCTAGCTTGGAGAGCTCATGCACTATGATCTATGTTTATGGTATGAACGGCGATGTTAAAGAGGCCGAAGGTCTTTTTCACTCACTTCGAAGTTCAGTCAAAAGATTAGATATCTTTGCTTATAATGTCATGATCAATGTATATATGCGTTGTGACATGCCTGAAGGGGCTATCAAGGTGTACAAATTGATGGAAGAAGACCATCTGCTTCCTGACGCGTATACATATCATTCTATGCTGAGGATGTGTCAGAAGTGTAACCTCCCGGCGCAAGCCGAGGAGATTTATTGGAGGTTGAGAAACTCTGACGTTGAGCTAGATGAAGTAATGTGCAACTGCGTGTTGAATACCTGCGCAAAATTTTTGCCGCTCGAGGAGATGCATAAATTGTTTCAGGAGATGATCGATGTTGGGTATGTTCCATATAATATTACCTTCAACGTAATGATAGATTTGTACGGCAAAGCTGGTATGCCGGAAAGGTAAGATTTCCCCTTTCTTCTTGAGACATGTAATAACCGGGCTCCTTAGATGTGGTACAAGTATCGTGCTGGTGTGCAAATTTCTATCCAAGGTTGTATATCTAGCTCAACCATATTATGCTAGTGTGATTCTGTCTAGTAATCCCCAAGGCATTCTATCTCTCTTGTGCTTGTTTGATTGGTCGCTTGGATCCAGTGTACGTCTTTGTTTCACTGACGTTACACATTCTCAAAACTTGTGCATTTCTATCACGTTAGCCTCGGATCCAGTATTGCCTCTAAAACCATAGTATCTAACTCAATATTGCTTGTTTTCTTGTTTCTGGCTTTTTCTCTTTGCAGGGCACACAAAGCTCTGAAATTAGCTCAGCAATTTGGATCAGCAGACAAGATAAGTTTCAGCACTTTGGTTCATGCTTACGCTAAAAAGCAAGACTTTCCGAATATGGAGGCAGCACTTTGGGAAATGCAGAATGCAGGATATGGAAGCTCCTTGGAGGCGTACAATTCCATACTTGACGCGTATGGAAAAGCAGGTCAGATGGAGAAAGTTTCGGACGTACTTGCTCGAATGGAGAATTCAGGCATGCGGATGGACCTTGCATCGTATAATATACTTATCAATACGTATGGAAAGAACTACATGATTGCTGAAATGGAGACTCTGTTTCGCACGATGCAGGTAAGCTCGTGTATTTTCAATCCAGCGTTGAATGTTAAGTTCTGTACAACAGGCGAGTTCGATCATGACAAGTACCTAGCGATGTAGCGTATGTTTATAACATAGAAAGTCTTCTAAATTTTACGGCCCGTTTCGTCTAACCCAATGGTGGATTTCTTACCGTGTATTTGAATTTTAAATGAGTGATCTCGCCGTTCATTTTCACTATCACGGAGGTATTATGGGCTATCTGTACACTGGTCTTCTTCGCCCCTTCTAGAAACTCAGGCTTGTCAATTGGTTAAATAGTTTTAAGCAGAGAAAATGTGGTTATGTGATGTCTTTGATCGTGTTCATTCTTTGCAGGAAGAGGGCGTTGTGCCTGACAGGTGGACGTACAATACTATTATTAGAACATATGGTTTTGCGGATTATCCTGATAGAGCTGTGTACTGGTTTAAGGCGATGCAAGACGCAGGGATTTCACCAGACAGAGTAACGTATATGATTCTTGTCAGTACTTTCGAAAGAGCAGGAAATATTGATGAAGCAGCGAGGTGGTGCTTACGGATGAGTCAAGCAGGATACACAAGATGATAATCATAGAGACAGTAGTATCTAACTGCTTATGTAAATGCCACTTCTTTCATCATACTAACGTAGAGTCAGCAGAATATTTTCCACGGCCTTCTTCGTTTGTTTCTCCAGGATCGGCACAGATAGAATCTAAGGACAATCTTGTATTGGAACTTGAGAATTACATTATAGTGCATTGCTGACTTGGTACTCTTTTTATCTGATAGTAGCAGTGATGTAGCTTTCATTTTTGGGTAGTTAAAACTTTTCCGCGTTATCCATGATGCTCTTGTATTCTATCTGACTTGTCTATGTTTAGGGACTAGGGTTGTAATCAACATGGTGTTGGATTGCCGTACATTTGTCTTGTTTGTGCAGTAAGTTTGTTGCTTGCGTGAGATATATGAAGCCAACTTTGACCCCTCTGAGCAGGGTGGTATTAAACTAACCGCTCTGAACGGACCATATTCCAAAGTCAACTACTTAGGTAGTGATGCGAGGAACCAAGTGTTTGAACTGGAGGAGATGATTGCCTTGATTACTTTGGACACTTTTGCAGTACGAACCCTTGAGTTTCTTACCTGAATTCAGAACTGACAGTACCTACTCAAGTGACAATATTGTGCTCTCAAGCAGTAACGAAATAAAATCGGTGCAATGTTTCTGTTAATTTTATCAGCTTGCACAACAGACAGTGATTAACCGATCCTTGCTTGTGGTACAAGGCCCTTTTTTTAAGAATATAATTCGATGACACTTTGGTGACGGTTTCGTATCACACATCTAAGTTCGTAAGGTACGGGCGCGGCAGAGTTATCTCGATCAGAATATATAACTGTCTAGGTTATTATCGAATATTGAGTTGTGTTTAAGTTTTTAATTTTCATTCTCTTATAAATACATATTTTACAATTCTTAGGGGGGGGATATAGTTTAGAAAAAATAATTAATTTACAAGCTGTTGTGAATTGATGAAAGCCATACAATCGAAAACTATCCAACTACTTATAAAATTTTTAAAATTGTGATTTTCGTAGTTATTCTTTAAAATATTGTACGTATCTTATGCTTACCCTAAAAGTATTCTTCATGTATCTTGTGCATGAGAGGAAATGCTAAAATGTATAGGTTGAAAACATATAGCTTGACAATCTTTAAATTGTGCAATAGACAACAAATCTTCTATATTTTAATCACTGTCAAAACCCTTCCAATTAGGAGTGTTAAAAAAATTCTTAATTTAAAGATACATGAATAACTGCTGTGGTCACAATTTTTTTTAAATAGTATCTTCTGAATAAATTTTATATAGATGCACGTCTTTTCAAATTAATAAACGAAGATGAAGGCAAACATTTGGATGTGAATCTAAAGAACGCTTCAGAAAGAGTAAAGTTTTTTTGGAAATCTGGAACACTTCAAACATCCAGTAAAATGCAAATAAAATATTGCTAGTAAAATTTGTCAAATTACCATGATATCAAAAAACCAAACATACGGTTTTGGAAGTCAATTTAAGAAGACTTCTTGCAACAGAAGTCTGCTTGCAACAAAAGACTTACAAATCAGTCAACGACTATTGCTTATCATAGCGTCATGGTTTCCTTCTGTTGCTTCTTCATCGCAACAATGTTTGTTTACTAGAAAACTAAGTTCACAGAACTAACCCACTCCCTTTATGCAATCATAACAGGTAGACACTCGTCTTTGTGGCGCTGTTACCGACACCAGTGATTCATGCCACCAGGGAACCACCGACATCGGAAACGATCATGCGCAATGCATTTCGCACAATCTAGGCCGAGACAAAAGACGTATTTGACGGTGGAATCATGAACATGGTGCGATGATCATCTTACAAGAGTCAAGGTTGCACGATTAGCGTCAAGAAGACAGCTGACCCACTTCACCACGCCGCCCTTCACCGCCTCGCTTGCCGCTTCTCCAGGTGCAGTACCTTTAGAATAGCACCGACAATAATCCACAACGTAAGCTCGGAACACTAACTGCACATACGGGATCAACCCTAGTGACAGAATTCCCCCGAGCAAAACCAACACCACAATCTCTAGAATCGTGTGCAGTTTCCTACTGCCGACACTGGTCGGATTCGGTACATTTGTCGATGTTGTGTTGTTGTGTGTGATGATTGGATGGGTCCCTCCAGCTAGATGTCGCAGTGGACTGTAGAGTGGGTTGCTCCGGTACATCCCCGAGGCGTTTGGCTGGAATGTGTCTGAGACTCTTTCTGGCTTGCCGCACGAGCTGCATAGGCAGTACATCGGAGTTGCAGTTGCTGGAATCGATTCTGGAGTTGAGCAGTTGATGGAGGCTGCTTCTTCAGTGGTGAGGCTGTTTTTTTCGAGGTCGGAGGTCGTGGCGGTGACGGAGCCGCCGCCTTGCGAGGACTGGTTAGAGGATTTTGTGGAGGATTGTTGGGAAGTGTTCATCGGGGCTTGGTTTAATTCTGGTGATGCCAAGCATAATTCCACGGGTTGAGTTTGAGGTTCTCGTTGCAGTGGATGCGAGCGAGGCGAGGTGCTCTGAAGTTGGAAGGTCTGTTGCGGCGTGAACAGCCCTGAAGTCGGTTTTCTAGGCATCACCCACTGTGGATAGGAAGATGCTTTGCGTGGCGATTTTGTTGAAGTGGTAAATGGGAGGGGATTGTGCATTTTTGATGACTTCCAAGATTTCGGTCTTGGAATTTTAACTGGAGATTTGTTGAGTCCTTCCTCCAGCTTGGACAAAGGTGGTAGTGACTCAAGTTTTGGCTGAAGTAGAGCTATCCTTGGAAGTGGTGTGGAAATTTGCAGTTTGGTAACTGGAATCCGCGATGTTTGTTCGTGAACAGGTTCCGGCATCAAGTTGGAGTTGACATCTGTCAATAGCCTACCCACAGAAATCTCATCCGCCTTCGGTTCGCAAGACTCTGCTTCTGTGATGCTTGTCTCCGTTTTTGATGTTGTCAAACATTTCAAACCAGTACTCGTAGCATCAGTGCTATTCGCAGGAACATCTGTCGCTTGTTCCAATCGTTTGGAGGGTGCAAGAGTACATTCTAAACATTTGCGCTCACACTTTTGCTCATATGGCATTGGAAAAACTTTCGTCATCTCAACATCGATCGATTCAATTACTTTCTTCAGATTCTTCAAGCCCATCGTTATGTCGTAATTCTCATCGTTGAAAAACTTGTTCCTCATATGTATCATGTTGCTGTATGTCTTCTTAACAATTGTAGTCGGGGGAGATTGTATTTCAGTCTTCTTCACCCTTCTTTTCCTTCTTTGTTTGTCCGACATGCCAAAATTAGGCTTAGTATAGTGTGGGTCGGTAGCAGCACATCGAGATTCCTTGCAATTAGGGCCACGCCCAAACTTCTTTAAGGTGGCAAGAACACGAAATTTGCTACTCTGCTGTGGAGTCAATGATTTTGGCGTTGGCTTACTGGCGCTTCTTGCATGTGGCGAGAACTGACCCGTTCTTGTAGGACTCGGCAACATGCTATCGTTCCACTGGCCGCATCCGATGCGATGACCCTCATTCCACGTTCCATGGTTGGACCTACACAGTTCAATCCTCTTTGGGCAGTTCTCTCGACAGAATTCCACCGGCATTGTATCAGACTGTGCTCCTGCTCCACATCTTACATGGGTCCAACACACCCAGATCTGGGTTCACAGCAGCCAGCCATGACCTTCTTACACAAACTGCATTAAATCACCCATCTTCAGAGCCCACTACTTTCGCGGTATGAAACATGGAGTTTGGTTAGAGCTTCCGATCGGCATTATGAGCTGCGAGCAAAACTCTATACAGATGCAACTCATAAAGACTTCGAGAACTAAATGATATTTTATGGAAACAATTGAGTTGTATCAAACCTTTGTAATAGGGCAATAAAGATATCAGTTACAACAATTGGCATTGATTCAAAAAAGAAGTTCCTCAAGACCAGTTTCAGGAACTAAACGAATGGAAGTTGACAACTTCAACCTTTATTGATTTCAATTGAACACGATTGCTTGCATAAAGGTGAGTTAAGAGTTTTCTTTACATGTGAATGGTATGAGTGTTGATGTCTTGCGCAAGTTGCTGAATGAAGTTGACTGCAATTCCTTTTCCACTATTGCGGCAACAATTTGCCTCTGCCAGAGAAAGCAGAAACAACGGCTTGGAATCAGGAAGTAAAAGAAATAATAGGTTGATAAGAAATCCACAATTAAATCACTCTGCAAAGGAATTTTTTCACATTAGGACGTCTGGAAAGTGCATTGCAAGCAAAGATAGAACTTCCAGAGATTTCTTGAAGTTGTGTTGAAATTCCAGAGTAGTATCCTTGTCGAATGAGAGAGAAAGCTACAGACTCTTACCTGCCATTACGCAACTAGAGATTGGCTTCTCAAGATGTGAAGACCATCAGCTGTAACCGGCTCCTAGCGGCGAGTCCTGGCACCGAGAATCATCGCGACCACAACCAGCTCCACTCTTAGAGTTTCTTTCTCCTACAAGCTTTCGGGGAGCCATTTGGGAGTGCTGCTTTCCCAACCTGGACTAAGATCTATCCAGATTCAAGGCTACCTGTTAGGAGGTGTTACTCTGTGAGGCTATTATAGCATTCACCACAGGTGTACAAGTAATGCGAGAAAAAAGTCATCAATCCCATGCTGCTGATAGAAATCGTCGCAAAATTGTAGTGTCTCAAATCTGAACATGACCTCCCAAAAGATATATTTTGAGCTAAGAAGCCACCTCTTCCTAGAGAACTTATTGTGCCTAGCTTCCACTCCATATTTTTCACAACTGCAGTTTTCTGACAATCTTTCAAGATCATCAGATCAAGCACACTGCTACTCGAAGGGCACAGACTTGATGATTCCCTATTGTGCAACTACTTATACCATCTCTGGATTGTGTTCAGTATCACCTACTCGGCCGTCGAAGATCTTCGCCAGGTTGTATGGGAACATCGCACTCGTACAGTAATAGCTGCTCACATCGTGGGGTGGACGAGGTCAAGAGTTTTAGAATTGGATGCCTGAGACTCCCTCAGGTAGAGAGAACGTCGCCTCTGTTGGAGAGACTTGAGGTGCGTCCTGTCAAAATCTCACATCCTTGAAAAGGCTACTCAGTTGCCAGTCAATTGGTTGAGATGCTCCTTCGCATCTGCCAGTGAATTTGGCAACGGTCGTCATGCCCATGCAAGCTCAAAAGGAACTACGAGTCCAGAAGGAACAGCATGCCTGTCGCATGGACTCCATGAGTCGTCGAAGAGCGCCTGTTGGCCAGTCGAAGCTTACGGCTGGTTCGTTACCACTTTGAATGAATGAGACATGAGTTGTGGGCTTAAGGGAAAGGTTTTGTCACCCTTGCTGTGTTTCGTCCGTTCCACCTCGGGCTTGGCAGCTCCTTTCAGCAACGGGGACCCCAGCTTCATGGCTACATGACGTTCATGCGAGGAAATAGGAACTTGACAACTTTGAGTCCTCGTGGATTGTTGTTCACGGCTTCCCTGTCGATTGTGTAGGAAGTTTTTAATGGCTGCAGCAAGATTTTTGGGCAAAGAGTATGTTGAACTTCCGGGTCCCATAGGTTGGAGAGTAGACAAATTTTGGGAAGTAGCTTGAAGATATGGAATTCAAGATTATGAAGCTCTGTGTGCTGTTGAGACGTGAGGATTGAGTTACCCAATGTAGGAGTTCGAAGTGACGGTGGCATGGAGCTTGGTAATTCAGCAAGAGATCGTCTGCATTCTCGCAAAAGCACTTAATTTTCTGGCGATAGATCTAATTAGTGAAATACATGCATCATAAATATCAAAGTGTAACATGCCCATGAGACGTAAAAATGCTCTGCCTATCGCTGAACTCACACTGTACTCACTTTGAAAGCCTCTACATTTGATACCACTGAGAAACCTTGACACATTCGTTCGCAACTTAAGGATGATTTATTTAAAAACGGAATAACTTGATATTTGCTGCAAGATTGAATTGCGACCATATTGCGGCGTCCATTAGTCCCATAAAGCTCAGAATATCTCAATATCTTTGCAAAATATTAGATTGTACAAGCCTTCTCTAGCTCTAAGTGCAAGTTCAGTCGAAGTTGGATTTAGGGCTTAGGGCTTACTGGGGTTGAGAATAATTCCTAACTGTATGGCAGCGTGCATTGTAAGAGCCGCTAGTTTTGATCCAGACAGATTGCCTGGGGATGTTGCCACCATGGTACTCAGTGAAACAAACCTACAAACGGTTGATGTTCGAACAAGCAGCTCGTATCTTTGTAGTAATATCACACTACCGAAGATATCGAATGCTGAGTGGGAACATCATGCTGTATAATGTGATGTGCTGACAAGACTGCTTGGAGTAGTCTGTTGTTTCGGGTGGATCATCCAAATACGGTCAGTTGTCCGACGTCACCTACAAGCCTCATCGTCATATTTTATAATAAATAAGCGGGTTTACAGTGTAGATACATTCGAAAGGAATATCCTTGCAATGCTGAGCTTTCTGAGTAAGCCCGTTCTGGGAAGGAATAAGCATACGTCCATTACTACGTATTTGAAACTCTTCCTGTAAGCGGGGTAAATGCATGGGAGATTGCTCTGAAAAGAATGGTGCAGTGTGGTTTAGGTCACTGAACCCAACAAATACAATAGCATCTTTCCAGTGAATCACTGCGAGTTCCGACAGGAAAAAATGCGCCTATTTGGATGTTAGATGTATGATTTATCCATGTTTTTGATCATGCACTTGGCGAAAAAATCACGAAAGTCCTCCACCATCTACCAGTAAACCACAAGTGTCCTGGCATGGTCTCCAACCTTCCCGGAAGTGTGAAGGTAAGACTATCGAGATAGCGATGATAATCAGATCAATCTAGGTGACCCACATCACCAAGTCAAGAATGGATTAACAGAAAAGAGGAATGTGCAACACTTCTCTCCCAATATTCATGTGCTTCTACTGCTAACGATGATACAATGTACAGAGTCAAGAGTTTTTCAAGCCTTGCAATACACAAGCGATGCTTCCTCCTTCACATGTTTTGCCACTTGGAACCAAAAAGTCCATGCCGCCTTTCCACATAGCACCCTTACCTGCACAAATTGCCCCAATATATAACATTGTGTTTTCAAGTTTGTCAAAATCTTTCATGAGAAGAGCACAAAACAGTACTTCATAAGACTGCTGCATGGATTTCAAGGACAAACACAAACCACAAGCAAAGCCGTAAGGAACTCAGTCTCCATCCTGTCAGGGCTTTCAACGGTTGATACCTGTTGCAGCTTAAGCTTGCCAGTGGTATTGACGCAACTAATGCCTCCTTCAATTCTGGTCTCGATCACTGATACTTCGTTTGACCCATTTGTGATTGGACAGGGTTGATCATCTGCGGTGCTCATAATAGGATACGATAAATGATCCAATGGATGCTCGACGCATTGGAGAGCACAGTTGTCAACAGTAAGACGACCCTTCCTGTGCAATAAACAGCTTCCAAGTTCTGCTGTGATTTTCAAGTTCGCCAATTTTCCATTGGCTAAGAATTCCAACGCACTGCAACAGTAGAATACAAATCCAATAATGAGAAACCAAACGAAAGATTAAAAAATTTAAAAGTAAAATTAGAACAATAGTAAAAATCACAAGCTCCATGTGCTAAACAGAGAACCTTTATTTCGATGTTCTACAAAGAAAGGACCACATGCAGATCCAAATCTTAAGAGATGATGGTCACCTGTCGAACCCACGAGGGCAGAGCAGTACAGTGTCATCAGCTGTTTCGCCACCTCCTACCTGCTCATGAAACACGCAAATAAACACCAAAAACGTAAACAAAAAGCATAATTACAATATTGCTCTCAAAGAATACAGATATGCAAGGAAAGAGATCTAAAAGGACCACACAAATAACTTCCAAATCAGCTCAATGAACATGGTTAGTGTCTCTAGGACATCTGCCAAACACTGAAACTTACCAAAAAGAGAGGCTTGTTTATACGAATATTGGGAGTCACATGCGTAACACCAGGAGCAATGAGGATTGTGTCTCCCGGCCTGCATTCAACATAGCAATTATGTTATTCCATTCCTGGCAACATTTACCCAACGAATCTCCGAGTTATGCTTTATTTGTGTTGCAAAAGCCATTACCACGCCAGGTAAGCATGGATGACACAGACAAGACAACAGGCTACACAGTAGTCGCCATCCTGTACATGCGATGTTGCTCCAAGTTAACACAAAAACTGCTTGGTTTTTCAACAAGCGCCGCAATCTGAATAATGGTTGCAAACATCCGCCAGAAAATGCATGCCACAAGAAAGACCTAATCACGTATCCTTCCAGGATATCCAATTCATGGTTATGATTTTCTGCACAATATATCAAATCAAAGAGACGTTCTCTCACAAATAAAAATTCCTACAACTAAAAAGCTGGGTGGGGGTACTACCTGGCACTCGTCACTGCGTCCTGAAGAGATAAAAACTGGTTTGGAGAGGACTTTAAGCCTGGTGCCACATGCAGCCACATGCGCTTGTCGGATACTAATTTCTGCCATCTCTGACACACCCTTGCAGCATTGAATCGGTCTGTGATATTGCGCAAGTGGTTACACTGGAGGAATCTCATGCAAGCTCGAAGACATAAAACAAAGAATGCCGGATGCAATGAATCAAGCAAGGGAAGTGATCACATGATAGTAGTCTGTTACACAATTTACATTCCAGGAAGAAATAAAATTTAATAAAATAAAAGTGGGGAAGAAATGGGGGGGGGGATGTGGTGCGTACCTGGCAATGGGGTGAGAAAGGTAAGTATCCGAACTAAACAAGCGTCATCGAGCAACTGCATAGGAGACACTTGAAGGCCAGAGCAGCCGCGCTTCGGCATGGATAATACACAAGAGCCCTACCCTCTACAACTTCTCAAATAAGACCCTCAAAGAACTACAATTTACTGCTGTAACTACTTCGAAGATCCGAACCCTATTATAAATTTCTTTAAGTACATGAGCTAAGCTCCAAAATCGAGACTAGGCGTAGTGGTTTTACAGCTAATTGCAGCTTCAAAGAGCTGCAACAAAGTTCAGCACCCCAGTCCTCGCTAAATGACCTCGCCAAATTCCGTAACTTTTCAACATAAACCGCAAGAAGTGACCAAAAAGCAATGGCTTAGACTCTGGAAGGACCGTATGGCGGGAGTGTGCACCACCGGTCTTGCAGTAGTCTGGGAACCCGAAACCTAATATGCCAGGGATGGAAAGACTCCACTTCCAGAATAAACAGCAACTTTCGGTTGTTCCATGAGACAGAGTCGCAATGAATTTGAAAGTCGCTGAGCTAATTCAGAAAAACAACAAGGGATGCAGGGATTGCAAACCCAAATATTAAAAACTTTAGGTGACGATCACAGTACGTAAGAGCAACCCAAGGAGACGAGTCCAACATTCAGAGGACAGGAGAGACAGGTTTCATGTATCCATCGCGAAGAGGGGAGGCAATTTCTTCCTCGCCCTGCAACTGCCTTCAAAAACCCCTCAGGCAGATTGCGATGATCACATAGAATGGAATTGATGAATTGGCCGTCATGGCCGCAAAACAGGAAGGTCCGCTGCAACCTCCCCATCCTCACAGCCCACGGTCATCGCTCCCGTTCCACGGTCATGGGATTTTGTTCTAAGACCGCAAAGCATCTAGTTATGTAGCTGATTCCGGTGACGGTTCCGACTGCGACATTTCGGTAAGCGTTACTGGTGGCTTTCTAGTGATTGAATCGTTGGAGTTTATGCATTTTGGTAGTTCACGCTGTGCTTGAATGGCGTGATCGAAAGCTCGGGGGTCACGTTGGATGTCGAGCTGGTTGTGCTGTGGGCAGTTTTTGTTACAGATGTACTGTAAGTGAGCGGTGCACTACGATCTGGGCCACGCTAGCGGTGATGAGTTTTGTTAAGTTGTGTTGGTCTCTAACAAGCTTGCAGTACAAGGTTGCATTTGCTTGGGTTTTTTATTGTAAGCTTCGCACTAGTCGGGCAACACTCATATCACCCACGATTGCTTCTCAGTTGAAACGTTATGGCATCAAAATCTGAAGAACGCTTGTAAATGGAGAAAAGCAACAATGTTTTTGTGTGGTCGGCTTTCTCGTTTGGCTTTCTGATCAGGGACTTCACAGTTTTCAATTCTGGGCTTGTGTGCAGGTAACCATATCGTAGCTTCCTAATCAGCACTACTTCTAACACGTTTAAAGCTCAAGTGTGGGATTTTCGCTCCATTCTACGACGTCAGTCAATGTCTGTAAGCCAGACTGAAAGAGCTTGTAGTCAAGAAAAGTGAGACACGGAGCAGATCATGAATCGCCCCCTCCTTGGCAACATTCAGGACTCTGAAAGCTCTACCGAGGTTGCACTGGTGTGCACCAAGAGCTTGATCCAGGGCTGGTGAGCCTGATGTTTTCCTGCTACTAGCATGGTTGGCACAACAGCCATCCGTGCTTGGCAGTCCCAAGTTGCTAGTCCAGGTTCGATTGTGGAGCTTGCTGCAAAGTTCAACATGCAGCACCACGGCATCAGTGCAGCGCTTGAGAATCTGATACCCACAGATCATGAGAAATCAGTGCACCTCCATTGTCAGCTTTGGACGACAGTGAAGAGAAAGCATGTCAAGTTTATTGTACTCACAGTATTCCCATCTTTTTAAAATCAAAATGTGTGTTTATGTGTTTTTAATATAAAAATTCTGCAGGTGAAGACTACATTTAATAGACATCAAACTTTCCATTAATTACATGAAAAGCTTACAGTGTGTTCTACAAATAAGAATTATTATTTCGGTATGAGTGTATGACAATATTTTAACCAAAGCGGCTAATAACGTCACGTATTGGACTCTCTTGAACTATGGCTGAATATACTTTTTGGTGTTTGCAGGCTTGCTTTTGAATGTGGGGTTTGCATTTCCAAGTTATGCATCTACAACTAAAACACTGATGCACATGTAAGCACATGTAATTTTTAAACTTATCGAAAATAATAATAATAATAGTTATCTCTAAGATTTTTAGTAAACAAAAAGGGGGAAAATACATTTTAATTTGCAAATACAATTTTAATTATTAAAATAGTGTCTGAAAGTACAAAAATAATAAAATGATGATTTTTAATTTATTTTTTTATGAAATTTTTTATTAAAATTTACTATATGTACAGACATACATTACTATTTTTTTTAAGTGGTTAATGTTTTTATATATATTTTTAGAAAAAAAGAAAAAATTAAAATTTATTACAAAAGAAATTACTATGTCAATTTAACATACATTTCTATTTTTAAAACATATGATTCACAATCTCTAAATTCTTTTTTTACATTTTTTTGAGAAAAAATTGCTGGTCCTTTTTATCTACTAATCAAAAATATTTTTCATTGACTTTTAAGTGAAAATTTGAAACCGTTCTTTGGTTTCTCTTGCTAATAAATAAACAATTGTAGTGAATCTTTTTACTTTTATTTTGTAATAATATGCTTGGTTTGTTTTGATATATGCACATACATAAATAAGAATAAATTAATTCATTGAGTACATTATAAAAATACTCAAATTTATCTATCCATGAATGGGTGTTTTGTATTAAAGTTGATACATAAAGAATTAGTTTACAAATGCTAACTAACTCAAACTATAATTAGATTAGATTTTTTAATTTTTTAAAATTTTTTTTAAGAAAATTTAAAAATAAACTTTGATATGTTTATAGCTTTTCTTTGTATATTGTATACTACAAGATCAGAATCACTACTAGTAATATTCTATTTCAAATACGAATTGAAAACAAAACATGTTACAAATCTCACATGTATCACATACTTCTAAATATTTAGTATGTAAAATTACATTAAGTTGTTTTCCCCACTTTGGTATGATTAGGGAAAGAAAACACAAAAATATAAAAATAATAATAATTAATTATTTTTACAGGTTTTAGGGTATCATGATAAAACATCAAAACCAAAAGCAGAGAATGGAATGTCCGAACCGTTGATTTAGGTTTGAATCTCCAGGTAATTAAAATGGCTCCACTCTTTATCCGAGTTTTGGACGTTCCCGAATTCGAACGCTTAGGGGTACGGGGAACCATCAAGTGCTCAACGTCGGGAACCGGAATACTCCAGAGAATTTGAGCCCGGGTCACTCCAGCCCGGCCCGTCTCAGGACCCACGCTGTAGCGAATATCTCTCGCCGACCTTAGAATAGGCTTTGGATTCGGTCCACCTCGTCGTCGTAGTCGTCGACGATCCGGAGTAACTTTGCATGTGGCTGCGGATTTGCGAGCTCCAGAGGAATTCGCAGCGTGGCCGGGCTCTCGTTGCACTTCACGACGGCGTGGTTTTTCGTTTGAGAGCCTCGCGAGATTGACTAAGATTTCCACCTTGACCGCTTCCTAAGGTGAAATTAGCCCTGAAAAGCTGTGAACAGAGAGTGTAGTTTCATTTAGGGTTTGTCGCGTGGTCAATGGTTTGCTTCGAATAGCGTGTGAGATACCGCTTATTAAATTCTTTGAGCGTCAGGCAATCCTGGTCTCTTTCTTTGCCGGGTGCTTAATTCTAGAAATCGTATCCGATGTGGCCTGGATACGTGGCAACGCCATGCGATTGGTCGCGCTTTGGGTTTGTGGTAGTTTGATTGTTCATAAGTCGTGCATATTGTGCGGAAAGATTCTTTAGTGCGTTTTTCCTTGTTACAGTTGTCTGCGGACTCTATTTCCACTTTGAAGTCAAGGTTTAGTTGCGAAACCTCAAGTTGTGTGGTTACGCCGGGTTAATTTATGTGCTTGCGGTACAGGATCGTAGTGGTTATCTTTCACTGTCTCTTTCGGCTTTAGCTGATTTATTTGACTTTTCTTAGGGAGGCTGACCGCTCGTTAGGTCGTTGTGCTGTTGATATGTAGGTAGTTTGTATGATTTCGAAGTGCTTTTGAATCTCTCTGCATGTATTATTTTTTCTTATTGCGACGTTCACATATTATTGTCTGAGGATTCTCGGAGGAGGAGTTAACGAAGCCCCAGACTTTGTTCCAGGGTTTCCCGGTACGGGATATTATGGAGTCCTCTTTAGTGTTGTGATGGGCTCGGGAAATTTGAAACGAATTCGAGGGTTTGGCGGGAACCTCCGAGAGCTAGATGAGAGCTTTGCAGAGGCCACACGGAATCGCCTCTGGTTTCTTGAGATCCTCACTTTGTGAACCAATTGAATTCCGGAGGGTAGGGCGAAGGCAGTTGCAAGACTGGGAATAAAGATAGGAGTCAAGAATGGCTGTGTTCAATAAATTGAAACAGCTCGATGCATACCCGAAGATCAGCGAAGATTTTTACAGCCGAACTCTATCTGGCGGTGTTATCACGCTTGTATCTACTGTATTTATGTTCGTTTTATTCGTTACAGAAATTAGTAAGTTATTTTGCTCTCCTTCGTCCCTATCAAGGCCTTACTGAAACTCTTCATGTCACTAAGGTATTACTGGATATGTAAATATTGTTTACCACTGTTTTTGTATGCGGTGGTCTCTGAAGGAGTGGCTTCTCAGCTGTTTAGTCGTGATAATATTTAAGGATCCAATTCAGTGTCTGCTTGTAAGATAGTCTTCTCACTACGATCAGAAGCAGTGCCGTTGACGAGAAACTAGATAAAGCTTTCCACTCATGAAATGGTTGTCTTTTTCAGGCTTGTACCTAAGTGCTCAAACGCAAAATCAGCTGGTGGTGGATACTTCGCGAGGAGAAACTCTTCAAATCAATGTACGTTTAGCATTGTTCATGAGCTGCACATAGTGAGATTCTGCTTGAAAATTTTCTGTACCACTTTGGCATTTGAGCAGATGATATTTTCTCTGTTCCCAATATAGAAGAGTGAGGTGGTGATTTTGGTTACTCTTCTCAGGGCCCTGAATTCAAGATAGATATGCTCCGAGTGTGCATGGGCTTTAAGACTAAACGAACAGCAGAGTCTTATGTATCAAGTTGTGTGATTTATGTTTTTACAGTTGGACATCACGTTCCCAGCATTGGCGTGTTCTATGGTCAGCTTAGATGCAATGGATATAAGTGGTGAGCAGCACCTCAATGTGGTACGATCCCCTGCTGGTTTATTTCTTGAAGCCTTTCCACTGAGCTTTGAACTAGTATTTCTCAATTGCGGGCATGCATGAGCCTTTTATATGACTTTTCTCATTCAATGCCGACCGTTACATCACTGTGTTCTTCGGAGTTTTATAGTCTTCAATGGTTCTTTTGATTTGTGCTTCGTTTGTGCGTGTACAGAGGCACAACATTTTCAAGAAAAGACTAGATGTTCATGGTAAAGTTGTAAATGCCCCAAAACCAGATGCTATCAACGCTCCCAAGGTAAGTTATTTAGTCAAATTCCAGTCATTATTTGGGTAGGTGAGGTTGTGGGAACATGTGTCCTTTAATCTTGCGTTGGCTTTATATTCTACAGAATCTGTGATAATGACAGTTATGTTTCTTGTAAGTTGGACTTCCTCCTGGGCGATAAATTTGAATTTGTACATGATAGTTACTTACAAATCACGGCTCTTATTTTAAATGCAGGTTCAGAAGCCGTTGCAGAAACATGGCGGGAGGCTCGAGCACAACGAAACCTACTGTGGCTCTTGCTTTGGCGCGGAATCTGTAAGCTTTGCATTCCATCCATTTTATGCGTTTTAGGATTAATGTGTTCTTGATTGCCTGTTTTCGTAGGTATATCCGTCAGTACGAAACAGGGAGATGTTTTATGGATAGATTGCAAAAACTCAAACTTTTATTGAATGAAGTGGTAAATTAATATTGTGGATTGCATGGAAAGAGATAGTCTTAATGAAAGGTCTTTCCTAAGCCGAAGCTTCATACCGTGTGGAATATGTGGGTTTTCACAGTCAGACGATGAGTGTTGTAACAATTGTGAAGAAGTACGAGAGGCCTATCGCAAAAAGGGTTGGGCCTTGACTAATGCAGACCTTATTGATCAGGTTGGTATCCTATTTTTTCCGTTACGGTTTGAATGTTATCGTACAAGCTTTTTCAATAGTATTCTTTACCACATTTGATGTATTTGATTCAGATGCGAGATTTGATTTGATTAAGGACCACTCTGCAATTTCTTTCTCTGTTTTCTCATTCACTTTGATGTGGTGTCCATCCAGTGCCACAGAGAAGGCTTCATTGAGAGGGTTAAGGAAGAAGCTGGTGAGGGTTGCAACATTTATGGAAAATTGGAAGTGAATAAAGTGGCAGGAAATTTTCATTTTGCCCCAGGAAAATCGTTTCAGCAGTCAGCTATGCACCTCCTTGATCTTATGGGATTCATAACAGACAGCTTTAATGTAATTATCCGTTCACCTTCCTCAGTGGTACAACCATAATGCCTTTGTTTAAAGGCTTTGAAAATCGTTGTACCTCATCTCGTGCCATTTCATTGAAGAAATATTTTAGGCATTGTCTCCTGTGATTATCCTTTTGTTCTGTTTGATATTAAACTTCAATTAAGAATTTAATATGAGGCTGATCGATTTGGTTCTTGGGCTCCTTACGATTGCAGGTGAGTCATACTATCAATGAGCTTAGCTTTGGTGCTCATTTCCCTGGAGCTGTGAATCCTTTGGACAAGTAAATAAGCTGCGCCCTTCATCCTCTTTATTTCCATTGATATTTGTCCCTTGTGCATTTGCTGCTTGAAAAAGCAGCTTGACCATTTCATTCTACAGTTTTTTACTTCAATTTTGATTCTTGCTACGGTTTGAAGGACCTATAATGGCAGAGCTAAAAGCTTCTTGGTTTTTCGGCTCTGATTTCAACGAATGTAGATTCCTAATGACTTGCAAATATGATCTGTTTACGTACTATAGGGTGACAAACATTCAGAAGGATCTTAATGGCATGTACCAATACTTCATTAAGGTGATTCTTCTTCGCTTTTTATTACTTTGGAGTTTTTTTTCAGTGTTTATCCTTGTGCTCTTTCATTATCATGAATGGATGAGAAGATTCTGTCACATATACTGAATGTCGAACTGAGGATTAAACAGGTGGTGCCTACAGTGTACACTGATATTAAGGGTCGCAAGATTTCAACTAATCAGGTTGGTAATATCCTTATATGCAAGGTTTCCATTCGTTTTCTTGTGTAGCCTAGACAGTTTTCGCACTATTATGTGGCACCTAGGTAGCATCCTCACAATTATTGGAATTGTTCTTCAGTTCTCTGTGACGGAGCACTACACGGCTGGAGATCATGGTCCAAGATTCGTACCTGGTGTTTTCTTCTTTTACGACCTCTCACCCATAAAGGTACTTCCTCATGAGTTCGTATTCAAGTTTAATAAATTGCACAGGATCAATACACCTCCTGTCCAGGATGGAACCCATTCCAGTGTGGTATTCTACACCTTATTCTTTCCAGATTTCATAACATTTGGTGCTATATTGAGATATTATAATTGTCGAAAAGCCGCCGCGGCTGAGAGGAACTCTTTAGTGAACATGTTATGGATATCTTATTCCGGCATTTTGCTTTGTTGTGTCAGGCTTTGGTAAGAAATTACCATAGACTACATCCAATGTGCCTCTCACTGTTAACTTGTATTAACGCGAGTATTGTGTACGTGTGGTGACTATTGCAGGTTAAGTTCTCAGAGGAGAGACCATCTTTTTTGCATTTTCTGACAAATGTCTGCGCTATCGTTGGAGGTAAGTTGGCCACTGGTCGCGCTTTGGAATTTGCTATACAAAGTTAAAAACATACTAAAGTGCTTAACGTTTGATTAGCTCTAAATTTCTTGTATTGGTCACCAGCAGCATCTATCAAGGGTTTTTACAATGTTTAATTTATCGTTTCTCGATTTTATTGGACAGGTGTGTACTCAATAGCTGGTATTATAGACTCTTTTGTTTACCATGGGCATCGAGCAATCAAGAAGAAGATGGAGCTAGGAAAGCTCAGCTAGTGAGGTTTCTATCTTTTGACCCGTTGCGAGGGTGCAACAAAAGCTTGGCAGCCAGGAAATTACTGTGGATAACTGTGACAGTCAAGGTTTATGCCCATGTACGAGGTATTCCATTTACAGTTAATTCAATTTAGGCTCAGATTTGAAAGAGAAGTCCATTAAGGTTGAAGGCTGTTCCAAGCGGCGAACAACTATTTTCGGACAGGTCTGATTCTGCGTGATGGAACGAGTGTTATAAACGAGTTTTTATTTTGTTCTATTTTGTATCTTTAAAGTATTGTTGATATTATTTTTTTAATCGTTTTGGGATGGCATCATAAGATTCAGTATTGAACGAGACATGGTAATAGCTGGCTCTTGAGAATGACTTAAAAAATGAATCTATGTATGATTTTCACTCATTTTCACTATTGGATAGTAAAAGGCCGGAGTTTTTAATTTTTACTATCAACGTTACCTGCGGTCAGGGCCAGTATGCATACTGTAGGGTGGAGTCAAAGCTCCACCCCTCTATGCTGGACAACCGTGGAACATCCACCTAACTCAGGTGGGGACTCAGGGTGGACGGAATACATCAGTCCCCACCAGTTGGGCAGCTTAGCCCAGGTGCCCGGTCTGGGTTGGCCAAGACTTGGCAGGAGGGATTCGGTTGAGCAGGCCAGCCTGGAACTCCTAACGTCAAAAATTTAAATTTGTATTAACTTTCTTAAGATTAGAAAGTTGAAAGTATTTATTAGTTTTTTATTATAAAATAAATTAACTTGGAATAAAACATTGGTAGAAAAATAAAATAATCTTTGTACTTTTATTATGCATGCATTGAATAGATTATCTTATATATAGATGTATTATATTTTTTTTTAATGGTTAATTCTAAAATCTATCTATATGTTACAACTATTAGGATGCTCAACTTTCAAATAAAAAGACTTAATTTATAAGTTAAGTTGATTTATTTATAGACTATAATAGAACCTTTGAATATGATATGAAGAGATTTGTTTCTACACCTTCACTAATTATAGATATTATAATACCATTGACCACAAATTATACTATTTTTGCAAAGAAATGTCTCTTGTTCTTTTATATGTTGACTTCTTTAATTGTAGTGTTGTATTACATGAATTCTTTTTGAGAATATATTAGACACTTGATTGTCGAAGGAAAAATGAAACTTGTAATAAAATGATTATAACAACTCTAATAGAATCTTAAAAAAACTTTAATTAAATTATAACAATGTTGATCAATCTTTAATTAAATCCAAAAGAATTTTCAAGAACTTACAAAAGAAACATAAAGAAATCATAAATTAATTTTAATAGAATATATATTTTCAAAAAAATCATTATTAAATTTTATCAAATCCTAATATAAATTTCAACAAATCTTAATGAAATCTTAAACCAATTCCAACCAAATTTTAATAAAATCCTAAATCCTAATCAAATCCTAATCAAATCCTAATCAAATCTTAAACAAATCCTAATAAAATCCTAAGAAAATTCTAAATCCTAATCATAGATCAAATTCTAATAAAATCCTAAACAATCCTAATAATATCTCAAATAAATTCCAATCAATTATTATACATGAAACTAACACTCAAAAATCTTTCTATTAGTTTTTTTCAAACTCTACTATCCTATTTGCAAAGAAACATTGGAATTGCAGTAGATGCTTGGTTTTATGCTTTGAGGTCTAATTTTGATCCTAATTGGCAATTGATCCTCTCTAGATATAAATTCTTATCTTCTTGAGATATTTTTTGCTAAAATAAATTCCTAACTTCTTCCTACATATGTCTATATTCTTTATTTTCTAATCTATCTTATTTTGCCTTATTTATGACTCTACAAAATAAATAGAATCCATTTTCATAAAAGATAATTCTAACACTAGTAGATTTTATTACTTGCCTATTTTTTATTTATATTTTTTTATTATATATTTTTAATTAGGCTCTTCTATAATAAAATACTATCCTTCTTCTTTCACCTAATGGCCATATTATTATATGACAACAAACTTCTCTCTTTGAGTCCAAATCATCATATAAACTTTTGAAGTTACTACATTTGCTACTATTGCAGCTTTCTTTGCCCTTGTGCTTCTCTAGCTTCTTTTTGATGTTTTCACCATAATTGGACCATCTTTATATGGCTATTTTGATGGAAATAATAACATTTGAAATTATATGATTTTTTAGTCAACAACTTATAAATGAACCCCTTCTTCTATTATTTTATTTTATTTATTTATTTTTTCTTCTTTCAATGTTTTGTTTATCATTTTTTTTTTTTTTTTTTTTTTTTTTTTTCTTTTTTCTTTACTTCTACTTTTTGTTATTTTAGTCTATGAATTTAGTCTCATTTAGTAGTATATTCTCTTTGAGTCCTTGCACTTCAAAAAGATTTAGCTTCTTGATTCATTATTTAATATAGTATTAATTCTAGTAATCATCAATTTATTTTTAATTGTATTTTGATGTCAATTCATGGTTTCTTCAACTTTTGCTAAATACTTATCTTATCTAGTTTTTATACTTATTAAGTTTAGATGCTTTAAAGGCTCTTATACCAAAAAAAATTCTTATTTTTTAAAATTAACTTTCATCTAATGTTCATTGAAATAGATCCTTCTTTTATATTCAACTTATTTCATTTTTATTTTAACAATAGTTAGATTTTATATAATAGGATATAGATAAGATATTTTTATTATTGACATATAGAGATAGATAGTTGGAACCATGCTTGAGAAATTATGGAAGTTTCTAGAATTGAGGCTAAATTAGTGGAGCATGTAGGATCCATTGTGGAACATTCTAGAAAGAGCTTAGGGTGGTTATTTAGATGGAGCCTAGTATGGAACGTTCTAGAGGGAGTTTAAGGTGGTTATCTAAGTGGGATCCACCATCTAAGAACATTCTAGAAAGTCTAAGGTGGTAGAATAAAGAATAAATAGGACTGGCAAAAGCCTTTTGGGTATCTAGTCAGGTATGGCTTTGTATCTTCTCTCTTAATAAAGTTTGGTTTTGCATCTTTCTGTTTAGTTTTGTTTTGTTCTATTTTTATTTGCAAAGTTTTGTCTTTCATGATTTATTCTATTTAGTTCTCTTTAATTTTATTCTGGTCCATTTTGTCCCACTTTGTGATGAGGTTTTATGTGGTTGTCGATTAGATGAGTCTTAGACTCTCAAGATAGATTGGTCTTGTTTCATTGATATCAGAGGGAGTGTTAGACTATTCTTTGGTAGTGTGTAGATAGCCATCATCTAGTTTGAGGTCAATTATTGTGGTCACACTTAAAACTATGCTGAGGCTATCATGAGCTATTTTAAAAAAAACAATTGGAAGGTGAGATGGCATTATAATATTAGAGTCCAATAAGAAAATTACAGCATGAGAGATATGGCAGAGCAATATCAGATGGAGGCTCAAATACAACGCCTTTTAGGCGAGATAGCTACTTTGCAAGGGTAAATAGAAGCCTCAAAGATAAAAGAATTGATATTTGTTAGGCTGAAATTGAATAAGCCTAGTACATACTTTGGGACTTCAAGACAAGAAGATATATGTCAATGACTCTCCAACATAGAACAACACCTCCAACTATCTAGGACAAATAACATTGAAAAAATTATATATGCATCTAGTTATTTGAAAGATGTGGCAAACATTTGGTGGAGAGATTGAGTTCAAACCTATAAAGCTCAAGGTGGATTTTATGATTGAAAAGAGTTTGAGACCGAGTTTAGGAATCAATTTTGCTCCATCAATGCAAAGAAGATATCAAATGATTAGTTGGCAAATCTTATACAATTTAGATTAGTGCAAGTTTATGTCTTTCAATTTAAGTCCTTATGTCTCAAAATTGATAATATTTCAGAGGCGGAGATGATGGATAGATTTCTACGGGATTTGAAGTTTGGGATTCAGCAAGAAGTGGAACTAAGGAATCTACAAACTTTTGTAAAGGTAATTAGGATTGTAGAGAAGGTCAATGCTATAGATTTTAAAAATCATAGAACATGATCTATAGCATGAATTACTATGTAGCTATTTAATACTATGGTACAACAACTAATGCCAATGGAGATTAATGCCTTACAAGGATCATTGACACCACATAGATGACAAATATTGGTGCAAAAGGGATTATATTTCTATTGTTGGAAGCTAGGCCATTAGATTGGAGATTGTCTAAAATGTCAAAATTCAATCACCAATAAAATAAGGTAGATTCAGAGTCTTGAGATTCACCAACTTGATAATAAGACAGAGCAAGGAAACGAGACTCTCAAATAAAGGCACCAAGGGCTAGTATTGAAGATAGCTATTGTCTCTTAAAGAAAAATAACATGGCCTCAAACAAGTATAAAAAGAGTTGACTAATGCATCTAATGGGACTACAAAGAAGACATCTATGTTGAATGCTTGTGGATTGTGGCTCTACAAATAATTACAAATTGATTAAAACTAAGATAATTAAGGAAAAAAATATATATCTTGTGTATAATCGAGAAAATGTATTGAGTAAGACATGTGAAGAAGAAATCTTGAGGTTGATTGAAACTTACATCTTAAGAGAGAGGTTTAAGATAACAAAGATAAGTTATGATGTTATCCTTGGTATGCCATGGTTGGAGGTGGAAAATAAATAAGTTAATTGAGTAGCAAAGATAATTTCTTTCAAAGATAGTAGATTCAAGGTAACTCTTTGTACTTTGCATTAAGTGAAGAAAAAAAATAATTTGCAACTAAAGATTTACTTGTAGAAATGACTTTTATGAGGAAGAAAATATAGCATAAACAACTAGTGTATATGGTGGTTCGAAATCTTACATTAGAAGTGGGAAAGATAACTAAAGGAGTTGTTCATATAAGATTATTGGGATGTCTTTCCAACCAATCTACCTAATGGCATACCTCTTGATCAAGGTGTTCCTTTCAAATAGAACTATTGCTTGTAGCCAAATCAGCAAGTTGGCTAATTTATTGCCTAGTACCAAATGAATTTGAAGAGCTGCTGAAAACATTGGACAAACTCTTGGAAAAGAGCTTTATTTGAAAAAGTACATCACTGTGGAGAGTATCTATACTTTTTGCATTCAAGAAGGATGGTAGACTTTGGCTTTGCATTCACTATCAAGGCTTTCATAAGCAGATTGTTAAAAATGCATATCCACTTTCACGCATAGATGATCTTCTTGATCGACTTTGAAATGCGACCATCTTTAATAAATTGGATCTTCAAAGTAGATATTGGCAAACACCTATTGCAAGAGAGAATATTGAAAAGATGACATTTTATACATGTTATGGATATTTTGAATAGCTTTTTTTACCTTTTGGCCTCACCAATGTTCCACCTTCTTTTATGAGTCACATGAATAGATTGTTTTGGGACCTTTTGGATAAGTATGTAGTTGTCTTCATTGATGGTATCTTTGTATATAGTAAAACTCTAGTGAAGCATGAACAACACATACAAGAAGTATTGTGTCGGCTATAAGATAGTTGCTTCTATTATGAGCAATCGAAATATAAACTTTGGAAGTCAGAAGTAACTTTTTTAGGGCATGTGGTGTCTTCTAAAGGCATGCATATAGAACAAGATAAGCTGAAAGCAGTGGAAGATTGACCAACCTTCAAAGATGCTTTTGAAGTTCGCTCATTTTTAGGCCTTGTTGAATATTATTATTGTTTTATTCAACAATTTACATATATTGCTGCCACATTGACAAATACATTAGGGAAGGATGTATTATTTGAATGGAAAGTGAAGCTACAAAGCATCCTTGATAGGTTGAAGGAGGCATTCATTACTACTCAAACTTTCCAACCATATGATCTCAATCTTCCTTATATACTTAACATTGATGCTTCCAACTTTGCTATTGAAGCGGCTCTTCAACAAGACTTTGTTAAAGGCCTTCAACTTATGGCATATGAATCATGCAAGTTGAGAAGAGCAGAGCGCAATTACTTTTTACATGAACGAGAATAATTAACAATTGTATATACTACAAAGATATGGCGACACTATTTGTTGAAGAAGCTAGTGGTTGTTTGGAGTAATCATCGACCCTTGCTGCACTTAGGGACATATTCCTTAGAACTTTCTAGAGAGAAGTTTCTAGAACCTTCTAGAAAACAAGCCTCTGAAACCTTCTAGAAGAGAAGCCTCTGGAACCTTTTAGAGAGAAGTTTTTAAAAGCTTCTAGAAAGGAAGTCTCTGGAACCTTCTAGAAGAGAAGTTTCTAAAAGCTTCTAGAAAGGAATCCCTTGGAACTTTCTAGAAGCTTCCTAGTTAATAGAAGTAGCTCGAGAAGTTTCTAGAACCTTCTAGAAAGGAAGCCTCTGGAACCTTCTAGAAGCTTCCTAGTTAATAGAAGTAGCTCGAGAAACTTCCTAAGTAAGAGTATATATAGGGATCGAGGCTGAAGAGTTCTTCAGTCTCGACAACACATCTCTTGGAGTTCTAGCTCACCTTTTTGGTGTTGTTCTTGTACTCATCTGTTTAATCTAGTTCTGCCACATCTTCTTGAACTTCTTGTTAGATTTCAAGTCTGTATTTTGTGTCCGTGACAGTTTGTCGAGACTACACTAACTTGAGATATCAGAGCTAGTTCTTTCTTAGTAGAGTGTGGATTACCCCTCTACTTGAAGGTATACTAGCATTTTTTAGAGGTTGCGGATTACCCTCCTCTAAACTGATACTTCTTCTGTTACAATATTGGATTCTTATTCTTCTTGGAGAGAGTGGATTACCCCTCTTTTTGAAATTCTTAAGGCATTTTATAGGTTGTGGATTACCCTCCTATAAACAAATATTGCCTCTTATAGGGTCATTTTTGTCCTTCTTTTAGAATGGCCGGAGGTCAAGACATTAGTATGACAGAAAGTTCAGAGTCTAAGTTAGATACTATTATGAATGCCCTCGCTACGTTATCACAAAGAACTGCAGAGATTGAAGGAGTAGTGGCAAGGCTTCATAATGATGGAGTATTTGGGATAGCACAATCTAAACTACACCAGCCTCAAATTTCGGTACTTGGAGAAACAACTTTACCTCAGGTTCGACAAGAACCACTAGTTCTATAACATAAAGAGCCTCGAGTTAGCCTTCCAGATAAGTTTGATGGAACATGTTCCAAGTTTCGAGGATTCGTCAATCAAATCAGGTTGATAACAGTTTTACAGCCCGAACGATATCCAATGGAGGAGTCACGTGTTGGGCTTGTTGGAACCTTACTTACGGGACAAGCTCTATCATGGTTTGCTCCTTTGTTTGAGAAACGATCATCCATATTAAACAACTTCGAAACCTTTTTGGAAGCATTTGCGGAAGCATTTGGTGAACACGATAAGGTTCAATGGGCTACAACAAAGATCCGGTCGCTACGACAAGGGATGCGTTCTACATCAGTCTATGCTTCGGATTTCAGGTAATTAGTATGCGACATCAATTGGGATGAAGAAGCGTTGATGAGTCAATTCTATTGGGGTTTAAGAGATGATGTGAAGGATTTGGTGTTAACTCTTCCTGATCCACGAACGCTCAACGAAGCCATTAGCCAAGCTGTGAAGTGCGATAATCGCCTATTCCAACGTCGCCAAGACCAACGCTCAAGACAACATACAATTCGCCATGCTCCAACTATGTGGAGAAGCGGTGTGAATTCGCATTCAGAGGTGGAAGACATGCAAATTGATGCGGTACGTATCAAATCTCTTACTATAGAAGAAAAAAAGCGACGTATGGAGGAAAATTTATGCTTGTATTGCAGTGGAGAAGGCCACAAAGTCGGAAACTGCCCCAAAAAGCAAAATCGAGGCATAGTCAAGATTAGGGGAGTATTTGTTCAGGAAAACGAGGATGCCCAGCCACAGTAGGAACCGTGCAGCTGGACAATGAAATATCCCAACAACAATCAGATTCCTTTCTTTCTGCCCAACCTGCACTTTGTTTTACAATCCCTCTATTTATCGGCCCTCAAAAACTGAGAACCTTAGCACTACTAGATTCAAGAGCATCTGCTTGTTTTTTAGACGAAGAATTTGCAAAGCGTCATAAGATCCCTTTAGTACAAAAATCAAAACCTGTTCATATTGAGGTCATAGATGGGCGACCTTTATTGTCTGGTAGCATCATCCATGAATCAAAACCTATAGAAGTAACGTTTAAAGACCATAGTAGTCATATTATTTTTAATATTATTAGAACCCCATCAAATCCTATTATTCTTGGTCTTTCTTGGTCGGAAAAACATAATCCATTGATAGATTGGAGGTTGTGGAAGATGACTTTTCCCACAAAACCACCCAAGAAAAAACCTAGTAAAAAACCTCGAAAAAAGAAATCCTTATTCATTGGAGCAAGAGCGTTTATAAGATCATCTAAGAAAGGCACTCCATTTGTCATTTATGCGGCTCCAACTACCGAGGAGAAGATCTCAACAACAAGTATACCGGAGCAATATAAAGATTTTGAAGACATGTTTCAAAAGAAGAATGCCGACATACTACCGGAACACCGACCATATGATTGTGCCATAGACTTGCAAGAAGGAGCACAACCACCTTTTGGCCCAATCTACAATCTATCGCAAACGGAGTTGGCAGAGTTGCGAAAGTATATCGACAAGAATCTAGCCAAGAACTTCATTCGTTATTCAAAATCATCAGCAAGAGCACCTATCTTATTTGTGAAGAAGAAAGATGGATCATTACGGATGTGTGTGGACTATCGAGGCCTCAACAAGGTAACAAAGAAAAATCGTTACCCATTACCCTTGATTTCTAGTCTCTTAGAACAACTTGGACGTGCGAAGATCTTTACAAAAATTGATCTAAGGGGAGCTTATAATCTCGTACGAATCAAGGAAGGAGATGAGTGGAAGACAGCATTCCGTACAAGGTATGGTCATTTCGAATATAATGTCATGCCTTTTGGTCTTACCAATGCTCCAGCGGTTTTCCAACATATGATGAATGATATCTTTCGAGAACACCTCGACGATTTTGTTGTCATCTACTTGGACAATATTCTAATATTCTCTAAAAACGAGGAAGAGCATGAGGAGCATGTTCGTTTGGTCTTGGAGAAACTACGCAAGCGAGGACTATATGCCAAATTAGAAAAGTGTTTATTTCACCAGACGAAGATGGAATTTTTGGCATTCATTGCGACTACAGAAGGTTTGAAGATAGACCCCAAGAAAGTAGAAGCAATCATGTCTTGGGAGGTTCCGAAGACGGTTAGAGACGTACAATGCTTTCTTGGTTTTGCTAACTTCTATCGGATCTTCATCAAGAATTATTCTCAAGTTGCTGCTCTTCTCACTTGATTAACATGCAAGGATAAGTTGGAATGGGGACCTTTGGCGGAGAAGGCGTTTCAAGAATTGAAGACAGCATTTACTACAGCTCCAATTTTGGTACATCCAGACTTTACAAAGGCCTTCTATTTAGAAACTGATGCTTCAGATTTTACTTTGGGAGCTGTGCTTTCACAAATGAGTGAAGATAAGAAGCTCCATCCAGTTGCATTCTATTCTCGAAAGTTCTTTGCTGCTGAAATCAATTATGAGATCCACGATAAGAAATTTCTTGCTATAGTGGATTCTTTCGAAGAATGGCGTCACTTTCTTGAAGGAGCTACACATCCAATAACCGTATATACGGATCACAAGAATTTGGAGTATTTCATGACGGCTCGAGTTTTAAATTGGCGTCAAGCTCGGTGGAATATGTCGCTATCTAGAATCGATTTTGTTAGCACTTATCGACCTGGAAGGCAACAAAGACTATCCGATGCTTTATCAAGGAAATCGTATCTTGTACCAAAGGCTGGAGAAGCAGCGTTTGATCAACAATGTACAACGTTATTGAAGCCAGAGAGATTTCAACTTTGTACTACTATTGTATCATTTGATGCTGACTTCCTAAACCAAGTACATGCTATAACCATTAAAGATTCAATAGCCATTGATATCAAGCAACATACCAATGACGACAAGTTCAAGGTGGAGGGAGATCTTTTATACTTTGAAGAGCGATTGTACATTCCAAAAGGACCAGCACGACTCCGAGTTCTTCAATCTCGCCATGATTTTCCAGCTACGGGACATTTTGGATTCAACAAGACCTTGGAGCTTATTTTCCGAGATTTTTGGTGGCCCCAAATGTGGAAGGATGTGAAAGATTTTGTCTTCTCTTGTGACATCTGTTCAAGATCTAAGAATCCTCGGCATCGCCCTTATAGACTTCTACAGCCATTGCCAATTCCACGTCGACCATGGTCTTCAATTTCTATGGACTTCATCATGGACTTGCCATCATCAAACTCATTTGACAGCATCTTTGTCGTGGTAGATCGGCTTACGAAGATGGCACACTTTGTTCCTTGTAAGAAGACATCGTCTAGTGAAGTCACAGCAAGACTCTTTCTCGATAATGTGTATCGATATCATGGACTACCAGATGATATCATATCAGATCGAGGTACCCAGTTCATGTCAAAGTTTTGGAGATCTCTCTTTGGGATATTGAAGGTGGATATCAAGCTTTCTTCAGCTTTTCATCCTCAAACTGATGGCCAAACGGAACGGGTGAACCAAGTCTTGGAGCAGTACTTATGATGCAGCATCAACTATCAGCAAGACGATTGGACTGCATATCTACCGCTAGTCGAGTTTGCATATAACAACACCCTCCATGCATCGACTCAACAAACACCATTCTTTTCCAACTATGGGTATCATCCGAAGCTTGATTTATTGAGTCCGTCAACAAATAACAATCCAGTAGCTGAAGGATTTACGAAGCAACTATCAGAGCTTCAAACTATGTTGAAGCTTCAATTACAATCCGCTCAAGAATCCTATAAGACGTCTGCAGATAGATTTCGAAATCCAGCACCTACTTTCAAAGTTGGAGACAAAGCCTGGCTTCTTCGATGAAATATCAAGACCAAGCGACCATGTAATAAGTTGGACTATCGAAGATTGGGATCATTTATCATCCAGAAGCAAATTAATCCAGTGGCATACCGGCTGGAGTTACCGGCTTCTATGAAGGTACATCCAGTCTTTCATGTTTCTCTGTTGGAACGTTATCGAGAGTCATCTTTTCCTGGAAGAGTGCAATGTCCGCCACCTAGTATTGAAATCGAGAACCACGAAGAATACGAGGTTGAAAAGGTATTGGATTCACGGCGAAGGTGGGGAAAGTTAGAATATCTTGTTCATTGGTGCGGCTATGACATTAATGAGCGAACGTGGGAGCCAGCTGAAAATCTTGTGAATGCGCCACAAAAGGTACAGGAGTTTCATCAACGACATCCCGATAAACCTAAATCAATTCGATGATAGCTTCTTTCTGAAGCTTGTTCTCCCAACAATATAAGAAAAGGGGAGAGCACCAGCAAAATTCATAGTTGATGTAGTTATTTTCTCCAAGATAGATTGTAGTTTGATCTTTTGATATGGATAGCCAAGAGATAGATACTATGCCAGTCAGGGTATCGCAACTGAGTAGCTCACGAAGGCGACCCGGAGATGAAGAACTACATGTACTACGACGACGACGGAGGATACCGAGTAACCGATCACTGGTGATCGTATTTGAGATCGAGCCTACTTACAATGGTCAACCAAAAGGCATGTTTGCAGGACGATTTCACAATGAGGACACGGAAGTTCATGCTTGGTCAGAAGTCGAAGGCGTGGGCCACTACCGTTGGCTTCAAGAGTCGATGAACCACTTGCCTCGTGAACAACAGTTGGAGTTCATAGCAGAAGTTATGCGACAGATCTTCATTTTCTTGCGTTGGTACTGATCAACAACATTGCTTCTCAGAGACCTCGAAGCTAAAGGAGGGGGTGATGTTAGGGACATATTCTTTAGAACTTTCTAGAGAGAAGTTTCTAGAACCTTCTAGAAAACAAGCCTCTGAAACCTTCTAGAAGAGAAGCCTCTGGAACTTTTTAGAGAGAAGTTTCTAGAAGCTTCCAGAAAGGAAGTCTCTGGAACCTTCTAGAAGAGAAGTTTCTAGAAGCTTCTAGAAAGGAATCCCTTGGAACTTTCTAGAAGCTTCCTAGTTAATAGAAGTAGCTCGAGAAGTTTCTAGAACCTTCTAGAAAGGAAGCCTCTGGAACCTTCTAAAAGCTTCCTAGTTAATAGAAGTAGCTCGAGAAACTTCCTAAGTAGGAGTATATATAGGGATCGAGGCTGAAGAGTTCTTCAGTCTCGACAACACATCTCTTGGAGTTCTAGCTCACCTTTTTGGTGTTGTTCTTGTACTCATCTATTTAATCTAGTTCTGCCACATCTTTTTGAACTTCTTGTTAGATTTCAAGTCTGTATTTTGTGTCCGTGACAGCTGCAGAATTTATATCTAAAAAATATAAAATCACAACATTATCATTGAAAAGAACAATTGTAATTTTTTGATATCTAGCTTGAGTACAAGCAAAGGCAACAACATATTGTGCCAGATAGCTTATCACAAAGACCAAATTTAAAGGCCAAATCTAGAAACAAGGTAAAAATTGCTACCATTAGTAATGTCATTTCAAACGTAATCAAAGAGGTAGAATAAAAAGAAGCTACATATTGAGATGTTTATTTCAAGATGATTAGTGATCTCATTACGTGTTTGTCCCAAATGCCAAAGTTTCTGTCTGTGTGGATTGACTTTCAAAGCAACTTTACTTTGCCGCGGTGCACTCAAATATTGATGTCCCAACATTTGCACGAGTCTTTTATAATATTGTCTTTGTCACCATGGATTACATTGTGTCATTGTTTCAGATGAAGATCCATGCTTTATGGGAAGCTTTTGGAAAGCCTTATTTAAGCTACTAGGTACACAATTTGCCATACTTATAGCCTTCCATCTCTAAATAGATGGACAAACAAAACATCCAAATTAGACCATGAAAGATATGTTGCGGATATTTGTGGTAGTTTATCATAATGACTCGAATGAATACTTGATGCCCTTGAAGTTTTCTTATAATAATAGTATTCAAGCAAGTACTAGTCATTCACCATTTTTTCTTAACACCAATCAGCATCCGATTATACTGGTAAGTCTCTATTGTCCTATCTATGATGCAATGCGGAAACCTACACAGAACCTTATCTATTACTAAGAATCAATTTGGAAATACCATTGAGAGTGAAACGAGGATGTTCCACATTAGTGAAGGAGAATTAATTGTAATAAGGTATAAATATGATATTTGTATTATTGACACATAGAAATAGATAGTTGAAACCATACTTGAGAAGTTATGGAAGTTTTTAGAATTGAGATTAGGCTAATAGAATATATAGAATTAACAATAGAACATTCTAGAAAGAGCTTAGGACAGTTTTCAAGGTGGAGCCTATCATAGAACCTTCTAGAAAAGGCTTAAGATGATTATTTAAATGAGGCCCATTATAGAACCATTTATAAGGAGTTTAGAGTAATTATCTAAGTGGAATCTATCATTATAGAAAAATTTTAGGAGTATTCTAGAAAGTCCAAGATAGTAGAATAAAATATGAATAGGACTCGCAAGGGCCTTTTGGACATTTGATCAAATATGGCTTTAGACCTTCTCTCTTAGTAAAGTTTGGTTTTGCATCTTCATATTTAGTTTTATTTAGTTTTTTTTTTTTTTTTTTTTTTTTTTTTATTATTATTTCCATTTGCATAGTTTATTCCTTTTTAATCTACTTTGTTTAATTCTATTCAGTTTTATTTTGGTCTATTTTGTCTTACTTTGTGATGAGGTTTTATGTGACTACGGATTAGAAGAGTCTTAGACTTTGAAGATAGACTCATCATGTTTCATTTTATTTCTTTTACTCTATTGCCTTTTTGTTTTATCTTCATAGTTTGATGTACAATATAGAATTTTTTTTGTACCATCTTTATTTATATTTTTTTAATATTCTTAGTAAACTTTATAGGTTCCATCCAAGATTGTCGTTCATCTTAAATAGTTATATCAAAACTTATAGAAAATTCACCTTAGTAGTAATTTAAAGATAAACATCTATGAACTTGATTATTATGAATAATAACATATCTCCAACATAGTTATAAAATGAATACCTCAATTTTCACATCTTAAGAAGTGTAAGATATTTTTTCTATGCTTCTAAATTAGAGCTATTTCTATAGTCATAGTAGCTCTTTGATAATCATTTATTTTTATTTTATAGCATTGATATGAATATCCAAAGTTAAAGTCAATTTGATTGTCAAGATTGAGTTTCATAACTATGTCAAGGTTGATCATTCTATCAAGATCAAAGTTAACTAATTCTTCTTTGCCAAATTTTTCAAAACATATCTTCAATATCTTAGTTCTTCAATTTTTTTCATCTTCATATCTTTATATATATTGTACTATTCTACTATTGCCAAATAAATCTTTTAAGGTTGAAGTAATTTATTAGAGTAGTTTGCTTGTAATAGAACTTTATTTTGTATTAGATGAACTTTAATATGTAATTATCTACTAGCCTCCTAATTCCATGGCCTTAGCTCTTAATCATCTTCAATCTTTAGTCAAGAACTTAGAATTCTTCATAAATTCTTTCTCAAGTCATTCTATGACTTAAAGACTTAAAACTATTTATATAAAAAAATGAAAAAAATAAAATAAAATTTGAATAATAAAATTTCTATTATGATTTTTATTATTTTATTTAAAACATGATTTTTAGCTATTTTTATTTTAGAAATTATATTTTATTATTATTATTTGGAATTTAAAATCTATTTTATTTCTAACTATTTTAATTACTTAATATAGCTTAATCACCTTATCTTATAAATTCATAGGTAGCTAGCCATCTTATCTATTTATTTTAATTATATTTATATATATATATATATATATATATATATAATTTTTTTACATTTTATCTATTTTTTTAAATTCTTTTCATATATATTTTTTAAAACTCCATTTATAATATTTTTTATTTTTTATTATTATTTTTTTGTTACAAAGAATATAAATTTAATAATTAATTTTTAGAAATTAAAATTAATGATTAAGAAATAAGAGTTAAAATTTTAAGATAATAAATTTAAATTAATAATAATAAGTATCAAGTTTTTAATAACTTATTTATCAAGGTTGGAACCTATGCAAATTGATATGATACATTCAAACCTCTCACTAAGAAAAAAAAGATTTGACATTGGCCTGAAGGATTAAGCTTATATTATAGAGAATCTAAGCACACTAGTCAACATTATCTAAAGAAGCAATATAATCACAAAATAAGGAACATGGTTGCCATAAATGATAATTTAATAAAAAAAAAAAAGATTATCCATTTACAATATGGACTATTATTAAGGACATGAATGACAAAGAATAAAAACCTCAATATATTCTTGTGTCACTCAAAAAAAAAAATCACTCAAGTAATACAATATTCAAACTAAAATACCTATTTTCAAAAAAAAAAGAACAAAAGACTCTTGAAATTAGACTAAGAAAAAAAAAGACATTGATAATAGCAAAGAAGGCTCTACTTTTGTCTCAAAATATACTATTTAATTCAAAACTATATGAAAACATTTTATAAGACATTTGACACATATTGTCACGGACATACATATAATTACCTATATGAATAGATAAAAGTATGTAAAAGTAGATAAAAGTAGGTTAATTGTGTAATATCTTCTAGACAAGCTTCTTAGAAGCTTCATAGATGCTGCTTTGACTTTATAGGAGTCTATAGTTGACTTTTAGGCTAGAAACTTGGTCAACAAGTTAGCCATGTGCCACACATGTTGGAAGCTTAAAGAACAAGCTAACTACGTGGTCCATCCATAGAAAACTTGCCTTGCAAGCAAAGGCATGTGGCCTAGAAAGTCAACATATATTGGAGGTCTTATAGAACATTGCCACGTGACTTCTAGTTAGATAGTATATATAGAGGCAAGAGTGAAGCCCTCTTCACTCTTGTCAACTCCTTTCTTGCTTCTAGTCTAGTTTCAAGGGTCTCTAGTTTTCTTGTATTTTGGCAATAGCCATTCCAGTTTCTTTCTTAATATACATATTTCTATTTTGTCCTATTTCTTTTTGAGAAAAGTCTCACTTACTCTTTAGCTTTCATCGAGTTCTTGTCCTTGACAGATTGACAAGAGTACACTTACAATATCAGAGCTTTGTCTTTTCTTGATTAAGAATGGATTACCCCTTTTTCTTGATAAGACATAAGCGCATTAGAAGTTGCGGATTACCCTCTTTTAAACTGATATTGTTCTTAGTATTTTCTTTGTTATCAATTCCTCTCTTCTATTTCTTTTGAGCGTTATTAGACATCTTCTCTTTTCTAAGTGCTACTATGGCAGAGCTTGTTGAAATGAAGAGTGCAATGGCACAGATGCAAGAACAATTGAGGGAGTTAATGCTTGCGATGCATCAACTCAATTTACCACCACAAGGAGCAACAAGAATGGTAGGAAGTGAAGATATAGAGATGATTGGAGCTGCTTCAACATCTGCACCAAACCATGTCCCTTCTCCCAGAATGAAACACCCTTCGAGTGTTAGAGAACCGAGAGTTGCCTTGCCCGAGAAGTTTGATGGTACCAGATCCAAGTTTCGAGGATTCATCAATCAGGTCCAACTAGTGATTGAACTTCAATCCCAGAGCTATCCAACTCCAGGGTCACAAATTAGATTCATTGGTACACTTCTTGCAGGTTCAGCATTGTCATGGTTTTCATCTTTTCTTGAACGACGAGATCCAATATTGGATAATCTGGAGGCTTTTTTGGCGGAGTTTCGATCCATGTTTGGAGAACATGATACAATTCGTGTTGCAACCAACAAGATCCGTATTTTGCGACAAGGCAATCGATCAGTAACATTATATGCTTCGCAATTTCGACAACTTGCAACTGATATCAAGTGAGATGATGCCGCACTTGTGAGTCAATTTCTCTACGGATTACAATATGAGGTAAAGAAATTGATGCTTAATTTACCTGATCCTCAAACATTGAGTCAAGCAATTGACTTTGCTGTGAAGTGCGATAATCGACTTTTTGAATTTCGATCCGAGAGTCGCACAAGTGGGCCTCAACGTTACTACAATTCAATGGCAACACCGACGTCTCCTCAACACATACCTTCAGAAGTAGAGGATATGCAAATTGATGCGGTACGTTTCAAACCTCTTACTGAGCAAGAAAAGTCTTGTCGTCGACAAGAAGGATTGTGCTTATATTGTGGAGAACCTAAGCACACTGCTCAACATTGTCCAAAGAAGCGACGTAACTACAAAATGAGGAGTACGGCTGTCAAAGAAGACAGTATGTCGGAAAACGAGTACGTCCAGCTACAATAGGGACCGTGCGGCTGGAATCTTGTACAACTTCTAATGAAGGTCCTATCCTCTCCTCAGAACCATCTCCTTGTTTTATAATAGATGTGCGTTTAGGACCTAATAATTACAAAGCCTGTGGCTTGGTAGATTCAGGAGCCTCATCTTGTTTTTTAGATGAAGAATTTGCTAGATGTCATAGAATATCATTAATACAAAAAACTAAACCTGTATACGTAGAAGTCATAGATGGTCGTCCGTTGTCTTCTGGAGATGTAACTCACGAAACACTTCCTGTAGATGTAGTAATAAATGGTCATAGTAGTTGCGTAAATTTTAATATAATTAGATCTCCCTCTAATCCAGTAATTTTAGGCTTATCATGGTTAGAAAAGTATAATCCTCGAATAGATTGGATTTCTCGTAAACTTGATTTTCCTCAGAGCATTAGTAACAGTTCTATTAATCAAGTAAAAAACCATGAGTCTAGTATAGTAAAACTCGCACTTATAGGTGCAAAAGCATTTATACACGCAGCAAAAGAAGGATCAACTTTTGCTATTTATGCTGCACCTATTTCTGAAAGCGTAAAGACTTCAAGTGGCATTCCAAGTCAATATCAGGATTATCAAGACGTTTTTGAGAAAAAGAATGCAGATATTCTTCCTGAGCATCGCCCATACGATTGTTCAATCGATCTCAAGGAAGGAACTCTGCCACCATTTGGACCAATTTACAGTTTATCGCAAGATGAGTTGGCTGAACTCAAGACATATATTGACGAGAATTTAGCGAAGAATTTCATACGCCATTCAAAATCTCCAGCAGGAGCTCCAATTTTATTCGTAAAGAAAAAAGATGGATCTTTACGAATGTGTGTTGACTATCGAGGACTCAACAAGATCACAATCAAGAATAGGTATCCATTACCTTTGATATCAGGACTCCTTGACCAGTTAAATCAAGCTAAGATCTATACAAAAATAGATCTAAGAGGAGCATATAATCTAGTACGGATCAAAGAAGGAGATGAATGGAAGACTGCGTTTCGAACCAGGTACGGACATTTTGAATATAATGTCATGCCTTTTGGACTCACGAATGCACCAGCTGCTTTTCAACATCTCATGAATGATGTATTTCGTGAATTCTTAGACAATTTTGTCGTCTGCTACCTAGACGATATCCTGATTTATTCTAAGAATGTTGAAGAACATGAAATACATGTTCGTCAAGTATTACAAAAACTCAGAGATGCAGGATTGTACGCCAAGATGGAAAAGTGTGTATTTCATACTACTCAAGTTGACTTTTTAGGATACATCATTTCAAATGATGGTCTTATGATGGATTCTAAGAAAGTCCAAACAATCATGGATTGGAAGATTCCAAGGACAGTAAGAGATGTCCAATGTTTCTTGGGATTTGCCAATTACTATCGGATCTTCATCAAAGACTTCTCACGAGTTGCAGCTCCACTTACACGCTTGACTAGTAAAGATAAATTCCAATGGAATCAAGAAGCGGAAGCAGCATTTGAAGCCTTGAAGACATCATTTGTCTCTGCACCAGTCTTATATCGTGTTGACTTTTCCAAGGTATTTTTTATGGAAACAGACGCATCGGATTTTGCCTTGGGTGCAGTTTTATCACAAATGGGAACAGATGACAAACTTCATCCGATAGCTTTTCATTCAAGAAAATTCTCAGCAGCCGAGATCAATTATGAGATCCACGATAAAGAACTTCTTGCAATCGTGGATTCTTTTCAAGAATGGCGTCATTATCTAGAAGGTGCTTCTAGTCCAGTCACTGTGTATACAGATCACAAGAACCTCGAGTATTTCATGTCAGCACGCGTGTTGAATCGTCGTCAAGCTCGTTGGAGTATGTCTTTGTCAAGATTCGACTTCATTATCACTTATCGGCCAGGAAAACAACAAGGTTTGTCCGATGCCCTGTCTAGACGTTTTTATTTTGCACCAAAAGAAGGAGATGCAGCTTTTGAGCAACAAAGAACGGTCCTCTTGAAACCGGAGCAATTTCATCTCCGAGCAGTGAAATCAACATTGACTGTTGATTCAACTTTTCTCAAGAAAATCCAGTCCAGTATGTCCTTAGACCCTCTTGTTCATGATATCGAGAATAATTCTTCCAAGTCTCATGATTCTTCTAAGTTCGAGTTCAAGAATAATCTATTATATTTTGAAGGACGCCTATATGTTCCAGAAGGAAAAGCACGTTTGCGTGTTCTTCAAGCACGTCATGACTTTCCAGCAGCAGGGCACTTTGGATATAATAAGACTCTGGAACTCATATCAAGAGATTTTTGGTGGCCACAAATGTGGAAGTCAGTCAAAGACTTTGTACAATCATGTGATATTTGTTCAAGATCAAAAATTCCTCGACATCGACCTTACGGACTTCTTCAGCCATTACCTATACCAGAACAACCATGGTCTTCTGTTTCTATGGATTTCATCACAGATCTTCCAAACTCAAGATCTTATGATTCTATATTTGTGATAGTAGATCGTTTCACCAAGATGGCACATTTTATGCCATGTACAAAATCTATCACAGGTGAAGAAACAGCTAAGCTTTTCATTGATAATATCTATCGCTATCATGGATTACCTAAAGATATCATATCGGATAGGGGAACTCAATTTGTGTCGAGATTCTGGAGGACTCTTTTCAAGATTTTAAAAGTGGACATAAAGCTAGCTTCAGCTTTCCATCCTCAAACTGATGGACAAACAGAGCGCGTAAACCAAGTCTTGGAACAGTATTTAAGGTGTACCATCAACTACCAACAAGATGATTGGACAAACCTTCTGCCATTGGCAGAGTTTGCTTATAATAATACGGTACATTCCTCCACGCAACAAACACCTTTCTTTGCCAATTATGGCTATCATCCACGACTTGATACTTTTGATTTTTCAAAAGTTGATAATCCTGCAGCAGAAGATATGGCAAATCGGTTGTCAGAGTTACATGCAATAATGAAGGCGCAGTTGAAGAAAGCTCAAGAACGACAAAAGATAAATGCAGATGTATATCGTAAAGAGCAACCACAACTCAACGTGGGTGATAAGGTATGGCTACTTCGTCGCAATATCAAGACCACTCGACCTTGTGACAAATTGGACTATCGTAGGCTTGGCCCCTTTTCTGTTTCTGAACAGATCAACCCAGTTGCATATCGGTTACATCTACCGGAGTCAATGAAGATCCATCCTGTATTCCACGTGTCTCTTCTTGAACCATATAAGACAGTGGATATATAAGGAAGAAGACAAATGCCACCGCCTCCTATAGAAGTAGATAATAATGAAGAATTTGAGGTGGAAGAGATATTAGACTCAAGGCGGCGCCGAAATAAGCTGGAATATCTTGTTCATTGGCGCGGATATGATATTAGTGAGCGCACATGGGAGCCATCCAGGAATCTAGCAAATGCATCAACTAAAGTCAAAGTTTTTCATCAACGACATCCATCAAAACCAAGATGAAAACCTCTCTTATAAAAGAGACAAGATTGAGGCAAGATAACATTCAATTTCCTATCCTTGTTTGTAACTTCTTTGCATTTGTGACGCTAATTAGATGGAGAGCCAAGAACCAGCGGATTCAACTCAAGAACCTTCGTTTGCTGACTTACCGGATGAGAAATTGCGATTGTCACAACCTTCAAGATGACGCAACCGAGATGAAGACCCTCAAGAACGACATGTTCTTCCTCGAATAGATGGTGAGATACAACGCGTTTGGTATCACGACCTTGGAAGAGATTCTCGATGTTTGGTGATATTATTGGAGATAGGAACGACTCCTGATGGTATTTCAAATGTATTATTTGAAAGAAGTTATGAAGGCCTCAACAGTGATCAAATAACAGGGTGGTCTTCTCGCCCTGGAATGGGACACTATCGATGGCTAAGAGGACCCATCAACTATCTTCGAAGAGAACAAAGATCAGAGTATGTAGCAAATACAATTCGCCGCATATTAGATTTTCTCAATATATAATCACCGCTCCTCGTGGAACTCGTCCCTAGAAGGGGGGGTAATGTCACGGACATACATATAATTACCTATATGAATAGATAAAAGTATGTAAAAGTAGATAAAATTAGGTTAATTATGTAATATCTTCTAGACAAGCTTCTTAGAAGCTTCATAGACGTTGCTTTGACTTTATAGGAGTCTATAGTTGACTTTTAGGCTAGAAACTTGGTCAACAAGTTAGCCATGTGCCACACATGTTGGAAGCTTAAAGAATAAGCTAACTACATGGTCCATCCATAGAAAACTTGCCTTGCAAGCAAAGGCATGTGGCCTAGAAAGTCAACATATATTGGAGGTCTTATAGAACATTGCCACGTGGCTTCTAGTTAGATAGTATATATAGAGGCAAGAGTGAAGCCCTCTTCACTCTTGTCAACTCCTTTCTTGCTTCTAGTCTAGTTTCAAGGGTCTCTAGTTTTCTTGTATTTTGGCAATAGCCATTCCAGTTTCTTTCTTAATATACATATTTCTATTTTGTCCTATTTCTTTTTGAGAAAAGTCTCACTTACTCTTTAGCTTTCATCGAGTTCTTGTCCTTGACACATATCAAACTTGTAAGACAAATTTTACATATGTGCCTCATGTCAAACTTTTAGAATAAGTGGCCAATATATGTGACATATTGCTAATTTTTTGGCCAAGTTATCAACCTACTAATCACCTACAAACATGTATAAAGTCAAATTGCATCTATAAAGCTTTTAAAAAGCTTTTCTACAAGATATTATCAAATCTATTTACTTCTATTTATTTTTATCTAATTCTTTCAATCTAAATAAATACATAGATCTATGACAACCATGCAGCTAAAATCTTGTACAACACTTAGTAAAACTTCTATTATTTTCTTAGATCTGTCACCTTGTTTTATAATAGTTGTTTGTTTAGGACCAAAAAATTACAAAGTATCTATCTTATTAGATTTAGGAGCCTTAGTTTTTTTTCATAGACAAAAACTTCATCAAAAAATAAGAAGTATCTTTTATAAAGAAGATTAATGTAAAAGACATAAATAATTATTTTTTATATTTTAAAAATATTATTCATAAAATTTTTCTTGTAAAAATAATAATTAATAATCATAATAGCTAAATAATATTTAATATTATTAGATTTATTTTTAATTCAAATTTTTTAGGTTTATTATGACTAAAAAAGTATAATCTTTAAATAGATTGTATTTCTTATAATCTCAATTTTTTCCATAGTACAACTCAATTTTTTTTATTTAAGCAAAAATTTATAAATTTAATATATCTAAGTCCTTATAGTTAGATGTAAGAGCTTTTATTCATGCTACAAAAGAAAGAATATATTCTGTTATTTATGCTACATCCATTTTTGATGGTGGAAAGATTTTAAGCGGCATTTCAAATTACTATAAGGATTATCAAGACGTTTTTAATATATAAAATATAAATATTCTTTTAAAGCATTATTGTTATGATTACTCAATCAATATTTAAAAAGAAGCTCAACCACCATTTGGACCAATGTATAACTTATCATAAAACAAGTTGGTTGTATTTAAAGAGAATATTAGTAAAAACCTTTCAAAGAACTTTAAATGTCATTCAAAATTTTTAACATGAATTCTTATCTTGTTTGTAAAGTTCAAACTATCTTATATTAAAAGGCTCCAAAAAGAATATAAAATGTATAGTATTTTTTGAAATCTATTTATTACTATTAAATCTTTATTTCTATTAATTACTATTGAAAACTATAACTTCTTAGTTTGCAAGATATAGCACATTTAACTTGGTCTTTAGGATTTTAGATTTATATAGGTTTATAGATATTGAGTATTTGACCATTTTGGTTTTTGAATAGACTTTGCAAATAAGAAGAAATTCTTAAGTTTTGATTTGATCTACATCACTATTTTGGAGATCTATAAATTTAGAAGTCAACTTAGAATGCTCTACAAGTTTTTTAATCTTCAAATATACAGTTGTTGACTTGGTATTTTATTTGTTGACTTTTTTTATCTTTTGTCTTTTTAAAATTTTGAATTGACCTATCTCCCTATTTGTTATGCTTTTTAATTCTTATGGTATATTTAAAATCTTCAATAATTTTATAATTTAAAAGATATGAGGTTTTTAAAATTATAAATTAATCTTTAATAAATATAAAATAAAATAAAATAAAATAAATACATGTAGATTTGATAATACTATAATAATGAAATATATAGCTTATATAGAATTATATATATATATATATATGTATTTTAATTTCAAAATATCATATTATATATAAAATGACTAAAATTATATAATCTATATTTTAAGTCCATACAATGGATTGTACATTGTTACTCCAATTTGCACCATACTTTCTAATGAAGTGACGAGCTCTTTAAATATGATCTTCTTCAGCACATTCTTTCTTTTAATATCCACCATCATTGGTCCTCTTTAACATCACTCCATCCACACATTGTTTTACAATTCTACTATGAACATGCAAATGTACATTGTAAAGAAATCAAAAAAATAAAATGACAATTACTTGGATCATCTTACTTCCAACCATCATATTAATGCTTGTTGATGTACTTAGGCACTTCTCCACTCTTTTGCTTATTGAAGTTGATGCTTTATATGCTTGCCACTCCACTCCACCCTATTGGTTATCTAACAAAAGTCTATGCATTTTTGACACAAATAAAAAGTACATATGAATATCTTCCAAAAATCTCATTCACCAACTTTTGTAATACACACCAACATGTTTCAAAGATTTTTTTTATACATTCTTATTTATATACTACATGATCTAAAATAATAGTTTGAATCTTCTTTAATATCAAAATATTAATAAAAAATTACAAAATATATTTATTAATGTTTAAAAGATAAGACACATAAAAGAATGACTCCAAAAAAATGTCACGAAAATAATAATTATTCATCCCTACAAATGTTCATAAAGTTGCATTCCTAATTTTTTTGCCAATGATTGTTCTATTGAATACTGTACCCAACAACCCTAAACATGTAAACAACTCAAATTTCTACATTTGCATTCAAAGTGCAATATTATTTGATTCCTCAACAATGAAAATTCCTGAATATTGAGGTACTGATCTTTTTGCCACATTTGTCACAATGTTAACCCACACCAATACCACCATTATGGACAATATCTATTTCAAGGATAAATATGAAAAATGCACAAATGCATATATTGTGCTGACATACATGAAATTATGCAATACTTTCCATTTGTATGGAAACACAATTAATATTGGCTATCAATAATGAAAGTCATCCATGTAAAGATATCAATGCTACTACCGCTAAGCGGCTTCCAAATTTTTTCATTCCCTCAAATGCCTGAGTATTTTGGAATATGAACGCTGACATATGTCTAAAATATATGACGCTGAAATATGTGAACGGACAAATTTACCATCCCTCTGATCCATAATTCTTGCCCATTTGCCCAGATTTATCCATATAACTAATTTCAGCCCAGGATACCAAAATTTCAGGTAAATTCCATGGCACTGAGATACTCACCATTCGCTTCAAAATGATCTACCAAGCGTTTCAGGAAGTCATCTTTCCCCACTGTTTCAACGTTGCAGACAATGCAGCACTGCCTGCGTGCACGAGTCACAGCCACATTCATTCTCCTCTTGTCGCTCAGAAATCCTACCTGCAAAGAGACATGAATCACAACTTGTCATCCAAGAGTATTGACTATTTCACGTTAACCACGCTGTCCCATTTATCAGGCTCAGATTTGAAGACCAATGGCGACACTCCTAACGGTATTCAGAACAACAGAGGCAAAAGGAGTTGCCATGGGTTACAGAAGGATCATATGAACCATGAAGTAAAACATTAGAACAAGCGGTGTACCTCGTGCGTGTCGTTAGACCGCACCATCGAAATGACTATTGCCTCTTTTTCGCGTCCTTGAAAACCATCAACAGTACTGATTTCTAAATCAACCAACTTTTTGTCATCAGAGCGCATACCCTTGAGGATTCCCACCTGTTTTCCACCAAAATCCACAACGAATGGTGATTATTTCTTCACTCGAATGATAAACTATATATGTGTGAAGAATCAGACACGTTGAAAACATTTTACTACTAAAGAACGGACCACTGAGAAACCCACAGTTAAAAAATTTATATTTCCTCCGTGTCATTCAAAAGTAAGAAAACTCAATTGAGTTGTTACTCATTCGACACAGTTACAAAGAGGAGAGGAAGACCTGAGCTGAATAAGGCGTTATGATCCCAATATCACAAGCTTGTACCCCTGCTTCCATGAGTAGTTTTGCATGTGCTACTGCAACACGGGCTTCACCCTCGTTGTAAGTACTATCAGCCTCATCTTTCTTCTCTTCCATATCACACCTGATAACAGCAATCATGCATTTGTTACATGTTCCAAGCGTATAAGCACTTGTCTGACTCTCCTAGAAATCAGCACCTCTTTGCATGAGCAACTACTCAGGAAAACACATTTTAGACAATCAGATTGTACCCCAGCATTTGTTATACGAAGATTCTTTCAATAAAGCATTTGGACGACGTATAACATCAACATCTATTCCACTTCTGAAAAATTGCAGACACCAGATACATGTATGATTGATAAAACCCTTTTGCTGGTAGTTGTGATATTAACTGTCTCCATACTGAGACATAATCAGTGACCATCGAAATGAAAGAGTCTATGAATTCTGAGCTCATCGGGGTAAATTTTTATGAAAAATATACCAAGAACAAGCATGATAAAATTAAGGAAAAATACCCATCTGTGTCGATAAGGATCAGGGTTGGTTCAGTAGCGCTTGTCTGTTTGACTCCTTCGAGATCACAGAGACTATGTCCAGAGACACTGGAATGGGCTTCAATCTACAAAACCATAATGAAGTCCCTGATCAGGAAAAATTGAATGCTATCTCGATCATTTCGAAATACCTAAGAATCTTACTACACGTATAGATACCTATGCAGCCAAGCGCATCAACAAGCAGCTGGGTATTGCCTCTAGTATTCAATAAACTTGTAGGCATGCCAAGTGATGAAATAAAGATCCAAGATATATCCCTCTACTTCCCAAACGCCCTCGTATATCAATGGGCCTTCAGGAACAAAGACAGGTACAGCGTATACTGAGATCATGTAGATGGTACGAGGACGCACCTTATCATTGTAAAGCTCACGAGAAGACCACTGCATTATTAGCTCGTGCATTCTATACTGCACTGTCAACATAGAGGTAATATCATCACCATATAATGCTGTCAGACGCTCGAAGAGCGTCCTGCCGTATCCTTTGTTCTCAGCCTCGGCACTTTGCACGGTTGGAGACAGCTGAAGATGGTCACCTGCCAAAACGCATCGTCGGCCCTGGAGTCCCCATGAATTAAACAGTTACTAATTTCATCAACAAATAGTTACGAGACTCTTATTTTGAGGATAAGTCAATTCATACAAGAAGAATCCACAAAAAAATCATTTACATGTAATGGTAATTTTCGAACCGGACAAGCAATAAACGATTGACAGGGACAGAAGCCAAGAAGCTCATTCTACCTTCAATAATGCAATCCAGCAGGCAATTTCTAAAGCTTGAGCTGCTTCATCAATGATAACAACATCAAAAGTTGTATCACGCAGTTGACGAGTGAGCGCTCCTGTGAGAGTTGTCAGAATTACAGTCGAGTCTTTGATAACATCGGCGACTGCTTGCTGTTGTCTCTGTCGTTCTTCCTTGCCCAGACTCCGCAGCTCCCTTCTGATATCTCCACGTGTTCGTCTATCTTTTGCTTTCAAAAGCTTGCTGTTCAAAACCTATGTGACACACAGAGAGAATTAAAAGTCGTCCGCTCAGAAACTTCAGCCCTAGATGGAAATGACGTGTATACGAAAGACACTTGGAGGCTGTTGACAGACATATATCATCGAGCTACCCCACTACATTACAATTCAATTTTCGAAAGTCAGTCGTGCGACAGACTGTAGTGAGTAAAAAATGATGAGAGACACAAGGAAAGTAATTCTAGATGGCTTGGACTGTGCTCTAAGGATTCTAACAAGAAGAGAGGAGGAGCAGAATGCATACCGCAGCTAGAATATTCTGACGGAATGCAACTATCCATGCATTGTTCCAAAAGTGCTTACCTTCATCTCCTTACGCACATCGTTGGCGAGGCTACTATTGTCTGCCCTCATAACCTGAACATAGAACAAATATCATGAAAGAATTCCTCCATTAAATGACGTGCAGGAATAAATTGAGGTTTAGTATATTTTCTGAAAAACTACTTAAGCTACTAGCTGCATGATAAATCAATGAACAGTTCTGGTGAAAAGAGAGATGTTCACGAATCAAACGAATAAGAGCATGTAAAATTGCAAAATGAATACAAACTATGAATAAGAATTTGTAACAGACCTGTGCATCCAAGGAAGAATCTAAAACTTGAGGCAGGAGGCGTGCAGGATGACCCATTCGAACCAACTTCACTCTGCATCAGTAATTAATAGTCACTTAGACCGCTGAATTCTCAAGAGCGCCTCATAACATTCAGCCAGAATGTAAAACACAATCAGGAAGAATATATTCATTGGATGGAAATGCACAAAATTACAATGAAAAGGGTCGAGAAATGACAAACTACATATCTATAAAGATTTCACAGAACTACAATATGACTGAGATCGGCTGAAAATTTACCTGTGGCATGCAAGCCGCTCGACTAAGTTGTCAACAGCAATGTTTGATGCCGCGCAGGCTAGAATCTTGGAGCTCCTCTTGACCTCCTGAAGGATGAGCTCAACCACAGCAGTCGTCTTGCCCGTGCCAGGAGGTCCATGTAACAACATGACATTGTTTGAACCCAATGCTTTCGAAACAGCTGCCTTCTGCTCTGACAATCACACCACACTTTGCTTGCTCAAACTTGGATAATGCTCATTCTCCATCCCAGGTAGACATAATCTCTGCATTACTGCCACTTGCTCACCAGCGTCTGGTCCATTTGCACACCATGTTAACCCAAAGGCACTTAATATGCGATTACACTCCAGCATATCACCGTAAATGGGTTCATACCTCCAGGTCTTTATTGGAAACCCTTGCTTCATTTAGACTACGTGACGAACTCATTATCCACTAGGGAGCACTTCTAGCGAATTTGGTCAAGTTATCCCAGATATTGAACATACTTAATGCCTTAGCAATGACTACCACATGAAAAGTGGACTTACCTGGGAATGATCAAGATTTTTGTTAAAAGGAGTAAAAGTAACCGGTTTTTTCGCAAATGAAGGAGCTTTGCCTCCGAAGAGAACCGGAACCAGATCGACAGCAGGTCCTTTGACCCCCTTGCTCAGCTCTATCAAGGTGTCCTTGAGCCGCCTGTATGTCACCTGTTATCACACCTATGTTAGTTTGAAAAAGCCTTCTAGGCAAACTCCGAGACAAAAGTACGTGATGGAACATATACAGATTCAACAATCAAAAAAAAAAAAAAAAAAACGGAGAATGCATGAGAGGACGTACTTCGTTGGCTAATTTCTCCAGTCGTAAAGGGGAGTCTAACCCCTCCTCGGGCGGATCATCGACCGCAAGTACAATTGAATTATCCTAAACTCCATGAAAACCAAAGACAAACTAGTGAGTTTCTACAACCACTAGCAACTGGAAATCCATGACTACAGAATGGAACAACGATCTCAATAAAATCATCACTGAAAACATTTACAGCAGTGAAACAAAGAAATCGGATAGGGATATTTCATACACCTTAATACGATACACGGTTCCTTGTCCGAGAGATGGACTGTTGCCGTCTCCTTTATTCAGTTTTAGATTCACTACGTCATGAGGCGTCAGCTGTATAGAGACCAACCCAGACACTCCCAACCACATTTAAGTCCTTGCAAGTCCAAACACGAATACCAACAGTAGCAGCAGCGAATGACACTGTGATTTCACTCTCAAATTGAATCCATCTAAAATAATCTAACCATACCTTGTGAGGAGGGAGTAAATCGCCTCTATTTGCCTGCAACTCCAGTAAAGTCTTCCCCAACAGTCCTGACTACGCATTAAATATTCATAAGGCCAAGCCAGGGCGGTTAATTGAAACGGAACCTTGGCAATTCAAGACGGAAAAACTTCAAGCTAAGTAATCATGCATCAAATTTCAGATAAACGCTACATGATCTGTTTAAGAGATAGGGTCGATCTCTTTGCTTTATGTGATATAGGGGATAAACACATGAGGGAAACGACGAGAATGATTGCTTCGAAGCACAAGGTGCATTGTGGCAGTCACCTGAACGTCAGTGCATTTAAGATTGAGAATTATGGACCCTCGCTTCTGAGCGATTTCCGGCTTCAAATTTGACAATGCATCCAAGGATGCCGCTATCTCTGCTTCCTGGCTTTGTCAAACCCAACAGTAACTGTAAGATACAAGGAACCAAGTTCAGGTACTTATTTCAGGTACAAAATGCTGTGGCACACAGCAAAGCCCACAGAGGCGAATCCCAAATGTAGTTTCACACCACAGTCGGCTTCGAAGGAGGATTATGACATGGAATTTCAAGTCACCACTTATTCTTGAGACAAAACAGAAAGCAGAATTTGCTAGAGTAGGAGTAGAACGCCAGCTCCTGAGCCAGCAGATAGAACTTCAAGCAGGAAAATACTGGTTACATTAGAATACCTACAACAAATTCCTTAGAAAAGAGACTGTCGTCTCCATCAACTGCAACAGCGAATTCAACAATTATCGCCCCTGAAACCTTAGACAACGATAATGGCTTGTTACTACGGGCATAGGTAGCAAGGCACCACCTTCTCAAGATCAACAAGGGGCAGCATTTGGCTAATAAATTGCTCCAGCGTCACAGCTTCGCAAAATGCTTTGGGTTTGCTGTTGCTCTTGCTGCTACCCTTGGTTGATGCTTTCGCCTTCCCCTTGGAAAGATCACCCTTCCCATGTTGACCCAGACTCGACAAGGCGGGCGAAGGTAGCTGGGACATGGTGGGTAAAAAATTTGCTGCAGCTCTTCCAACAGACTGCGCCCGCCTTCTGTTCCACCGTTAGGGAGGCCACACCACTGTACCGTGTCTCCACCAATGCATCGACTCTCCGCCCACACACTCGCCTCTTTTCACAACTTAAATTTCGCCCTTAAAATTCCTGAAACCCATAGCAACCCATTACTCCATCTGTCCCGTTAAAGCCTACCCGCCGTCACCGCACTACTTAATCCACACTCGTGGTCCCGATTCTCAACTCCAAGCCACGACATCAGCCTTTCCGCCCCTATCTCTCCCTCGCTCACTCTCAACAGATGTTGGCTTCCGTGAGTGAGGAAGGGAAAAACCGTTTCGAGTATTTATTCACAGCACTCTAAAAGGAGGCACATGTACAGTGGTGATGGAGGCGGGATTCCGAGTAAAAGGCCCCAGAAAGTGAACGAAGAGGGGTTGAGAGGGCTGCAGAGGGGATGGGCATTGAATAGTGCAAAAGCAGAAAGCACCAACGCGATTGGACGCTGTGAAAAATTTGAAGCCCTTCCTGACCACTTCGGCAACTCAGGCACTTTCCTTCTTTGTACCAGATTCCTCTCTTGCTCTCTTTGTCTCACTCCGCAAGCATCTGCTTAGGCCACCCTTCTGCAAATTGGCTCTCTAACTCGCCAAAAAATTTCGGTCCACTGCCTCAAATGCATTATACCAAATCTAACCCAATTTCACCTCTTCCCTTCTCCTTTGGTTTTATACGTAACCTTCTCAGTCTTTCTTTTAGGGTTTCGAGCTGTCAGTTTCACGAAAGTTAGAAGAATGGTTTGTTAAAAATACTGATAAAATGCGCTGATTATTATAATAACCCCAAACTGGATTGTTGATTCTTATCCTTTCGCACAACGGTCTTTTCCCATTCATACATCACACGGTTGAGACACACCAAAGTAAGCTTTACGACTCCTCAGGGGCAATTTCAAGTATGAAGGTAGTTTCTTGACTAAACCAGTAAAAAATCAGTAAGGGCTAATATTATACGTTCCCATACCAAACCTAATGTACTTCCCAAGTGGCTTAATGGTCAACTTCGATGAACAAAATCAGGAAATTACTGTAAATCGTAGACGATTCATGGCAAATCGGCTGGTAAAACGAGAAATCACTGGGCGGAAAACCCGGACTGTCTGTGGACGAGGGCATTGGGTAGGGCCTACAGGAGAAAAAAGTTAGTAATAGATGGAGTTCAACGAGCTCGGCAAGCTAAGTGACAGCATGAACAGCTTTTGCCAAGCAGAACTTGCCAACTCTGCTAGCAGGCCTTCATAGAGAGGTAATCCTCATGAACATCTTAAAAAAGCCTACATGACGTCTCCAACCAAAAAAGTGGACTAAAGACAGAGATCAAATCCATGATGTCTATGACCCTGCACAAGTCTTTCCAAATGCGAACACACAATGTGCAACAATCCAATTCTCCATGAAAGATATCCACAGATTACAACTGAACCTGACCGGCGAAGGATAGTCAGAGAAATCACTCATGTAAAATTGAGTTAAAAGATTATCTTTAAAAAACTTAGAAATTCGGTTGGAATTTAGACAAAATGAACCCACTGAACCACACCATCATCAATGCCACGTGTGATTATTACATGGTCGTAAGTCGGGCGACACATTGCTCAAAAGCTGTAAAAGTAGCTTTCGTTTGTGCTTACAACTTACTGAACTGACCTCCAATATAAGGAGTAACAAAACTAATTTAGAACTCGTCATCATCGTCATCCTCATCAACAAAACTGCTCAGCTGGCCACTGAGTCCATCATCCTGTTCAAGGGCCTGGCTTATCGCCTGTTCATCAACTTGGTCGTCGTCATAAAGTGATGTGTTCCGGCGGAATTCTTCTGCCCTGATTTCCCACTGTGGTCTTTGATTCTTCTCCTCAGCCAAGTCCTTCTCAATGGCTTTTCTGATTGGCATCACGACCAGAAAGTACTGTTGACACAAACATGCAAAGGGCACATTACCATAAAAGTGAAGGGACATACTATAAAACGCAATCAGAAAAAGCTACTGAAGTACCTAACAAACCTTAAAGACAATTACACTGGTTCTGAAAACACCATTTGCTCAAAATACAGACTTAGGGTCGGAGAAGTGCTTTCGGACGTACTTGAGCCACTGCTAGCACAGGGATCCACCATTTGCCCCATTCATTAGCGTTGGGACCATCGATCAGCTTTTTATCAACGAAAACTGAATCAGTGGTTCCTGTAGCCACCTCAACTATTCGCTCAACCAGGGCTGGAAGCCAAACCGTCCCATTGGGAAGAATCTAAATGCACAGAAAAGAAAACATCAGTACATTTTATACTGGCGAAACACTATTTGGTATGCATTAATAGTTCAACAACAGATGTGCACTCTCGTTTTACACTGGCATTGTAGATGGATGGTCTATGCGACCCCCACATACCTTCTCTCCTCCATCATTTGTGTTGCATCGACCACTATTCTCCACTAACGCGTAAGGCACCTGCACATTATTTTACAAAGGATAGAAATAATTTAGATGCGAATCGTGAAGATTGCAAACGGTTGAGGTCAAAAGATATTGGAATCACCAACCTGCACACAAAATGCACAACTGATCCACGAAATGATAAACAGCGCTACATGAACCGTATGATTGAATTCATCAATGAAGTGAAGCAGACCTAGAACGAACACGCAATCAGCCCCCCAA